>NC_133387.1:202696497-202868997 GCF_047511655.1 Castor canadensis | reverse complement strand
CTGGATTCCAAAATCTAAAAACAAATCTTACAACCCCCACTTTTTAAAGGTAGCGCATATTTACCGAACATGAGTTAGGATGCAGAGTACAAACTTCTTAAATAGACCATAGAAAAATTCCCATTTTTGTCTCAACACCTACTATACTAAGCATAGAAAACATCACATCTCTGCTGCCACACTTACTTTATTTTTTTAAAACAAATTTCGTATTTCCCTTTTCCCTGCTCTTATGGGAAATTATTTTTATGTTAAATGAATGGGCAGAAAGGATCACATATGGTTCTGGTTCAGCATACAACTCAACGTGCATGATGTCTTAGAGATGGCCTTGAACTGGGGAGAGAAGGGCCCCATGTTTAAAGCTAGAATAAATACTTAAAGACGTGATCTGTGAACACCAGCGGGACAACTGGAGTGGCTAGGGTGGCTGTCCCTGGAACCACCTCGTCCACACCTGGAGCCTCCAGACCCTCGTCCCGGTGCCTCGGTCCCTTCCCCCAGAGCGTCCCATTCACGCAGGGCTTCAGCCCCGGAACCTTCAAAACTGTGACGCAGACACAATTCCTAAATTACTGCACACCTGTATCCTTCAAAGGCCCACCAACAAGACAAGACTGCCCGATTCCTGACAAGAGGAAATGGCGAGAACACTAAGTAGGTAGCCTAGGGAGCCAATCGAATTTGGCGCCTATGTTCCTCGCGAGACTTCATTGATGACGTAATCCTCACGTCTTCTTCGATTCTCATTGGCTGCCTAATGCTTACACTAAGCGTCGCTTTGCAGGAGCCAATCCCGGGCAGCAGCAGGGGAGGCGGGGGGCGGGACACGAACCCGGAAGCGAGGTTCGCAGCGGAGACTTTGCCTTCTGGTAGGTTGGCAGCTGTTCTGGGTTCTGAAACGCGCTTCCTGGTAGCGGCTTGCGGGCTGAGACCTGCCAGCGGGCACTCGCGAACGAGGTCGGGCTGCGTCACGGACCCTAGGTAGGGCCGAGGCGGGAAGGCTGCAGGCGGACTCCGGGGCTGTGAGCGAGCAGCGGGTGGCGGAGTTGGCACTGGTGGGCTCCTCCCGCTCTTCCCGTACCTTTGTTCCCTCCTTCCCGGCTCGTGGCGCGTATCCCGGCGTCCCCGCGTCCCCGCGTCCCCGCGTCCCCGCGTCCCCGCGTCCCCGCGTCCCCGCGTCCCCGCGTCCCCGCGTCCCCGCGTCCCCGCGTCCCCGCGTCCCCGCGTCCCCGCGTCCCCGCGTCCCCGCGTGCTGCACTGAAGACAGCGCTGCACTTTTGAATGAGCAGATCTGCCTTGTGCGCTGCGCCGCAGGGGACTTGACCTCGGTGAGTTCACCTGGAAAATGGGGCTCCCCCGTCAGTGACTTGCTTGTGAATGCAATGTGTCTTTCAGTCAGCTGGAAAACACCCTAAATAGGAATCGTGAACGTTTCTTTTAAACCTTGATTCATGAAGATGCTACTGAATTTGACATCTTACATTAAATATACCAGCAAAGTTTGAGGTATACTTTTTCGCGCCTTCAAACAGTAAATCCAGAACTTATATGAGGGAAGATTTTTGTTGTTGTTGTTTTTATAGAAAGGAAAGACGGTGGGGAGAGATCTGTGCTATAAGGTTACAATATTTGATAAATTACAATTGATCCCAACATTGTAAATATATGAATCGATCATATGACCACTTGCCAGAAAATAGTTTGAGAATAAAGGATAAAGTACAAAGTTCAGGAGGACTAATAAAACACAAAGCAGTAATGATGGGGTCTCTCAGTGGACTGGAAATCTGGACGGGATATGAAACCCTTGAGTTACAGGGCCAGAGAAGTTACTGATCTTGAGTGACAGATTAATAACAACATTATTAATTAATATTAATAATAATAACAGACACTAATAACATGTAGTACATTATGATTGAACACTATTGAACTTGTGAAGTGAGGTAGAACAAAATCAGTACCTTGGGGATATGACTGACAGTCACTACATCATCTATTTCTTTCCAGCAAAATTAACTGACAGGGCTTTAATTAAATCTAATGCTACAATTTTTTTTTTTCAGTACTGCAGATTGAATCCAGGGCTAAGCAGGCACTCTACCACTTGACCATGCCCCTACCCCTTTTGTTTGTATTTTGTTTTTAAAATAGGGTCTTGCTAACTATCTGCGCTGGCCCGCAATTCTTCATCCTCCTGTCTCCACCTCCACTGGGATGCACCAGTACTTCTGGCTAAATGCTACAAATATTTCATAATGCTTGCTATATACAAGTGACAAATATATTAGATATGATCCCTGCCATTAAGTTTAGAATCTTTTAAGGAGCTAAAACAAAGTTAATTGTGAAACAAGATGAAACAGCAAAAAGAGGAGAAAGCAGAGAGAGATCTATTTGGGAGAATCAAGAAAGTATGAAACAGATACCATTTAAAAATAGCCTTGAAAGACTGGTAAGATTTCAACAAATATAGAGACTGAGAAACGGTATTTTAAAAATAACTTACTGTCATTATCTTTAGCTGATTAAGGCTTATATGCTGTGTAACACTTTTTTTGTTTCTGTTGTATATCTATGTGTCTACTTTATTAAAATCTCAAATGTACCTGTATTTATTAGCTATACTTTAAAACTTTCAAGCTTTCATCACTCTTATAAGCCAACAGATTAAAGTAACAGTTATAGCCATAGAGTTAGTAAAAGAAAACAACATAAAAATAACAATAGCTACACCATAAAGACCATGGATGGCTGAAATCTATCAAGTACAATATTTAATATGTTTAATGAAGATCGTGAGAAAACCTTCAGAGTTTTGATAGAGTTTATTTGTACATGTTTGCAAGATTGTTATCTATTGTGTTGATAAATCCTCAATTACTATTTACTGATAATCTTCATGTTTTTGTTTTCAGATCTTTATGAGTAAAATAAAGCAGATATAATTAATCTCTAGAAACATACCTTAGCATTTGAATTTTTTTTATGTAGAATAGTACTAGAAATGGAAAAAGAGAAAATAAATGATGATGAAAAAACAGACCCAGAGAATTCCTTGGGTTTTTCTGAACACTTTAACCAACTTGAACTGTTGGAAACACATGGACACCTTATCCCCACTGGTACTCAAAGTCTCTGGGTAGGCAGTTCTGATCAAGATGAGGAACAAGATGAGAAAAATGAAGAATGGTATCAACTGCAAGAAAAAAAGATGGGAAAAGATCCAAGCAAATTGCTGCTTTGGGCTGCTGAAAAAAATCGGGTAAGAAAAAGAAAAGAAAAGGAACCATTACATAAAGCATTGGGTTTGGAGATAGAAGACCTGCCCCTCTGAATCTCTTTCTGCTCTGTATCTCTTTCTGTTCTGTATCTTTAGGAAATGCCGCCATGTCTGAGCCTCTACTTTCTTATCTGTAAAAATGGCCATTATAATGTCTGTCTTTTTATTCAGGATTGTGATAATCAAATGAAACAATGTACATGAAAGCACATATTAAGTTACAAACTGTCATTTTAGGCATTGTTTGTGGGATTGAAGGTGATTATAAAGATAGCAATTAATGGTCTGTTTTAAATCATTTGTACCAAGTCATTAGGACCATCTTACAGTTAAGCATCATTTAGGATAGGTAGCATGAAAATTAACACTTACTAAATACTGACTTTATCAACTGCCTTACTACATTGTCTTACTTAATCCTCACCAATCCCTAGGGAAAGGTAAGGTTTGTTTTCACAGAGCATCCAAGTACAACTAACACCAAAAATCAGTTCATACTTTGCCATTTCCAATTCATTTTACTTGGTTCTCCAATGTCTATGTTGATAAACTAAAACGGTTTTAAATTTTTGTTCTTTTTTGTTGTTGTTTTGACAGTTCTGGTGTATAAAGGCCTCACGCTTGCTAGGCAGGTGCTCTATCACTTGAGCCACTCTGCCAGCCTAAAATGTATTTATATTTTTAAAAAGTCTTTTTAATCCCAGAGCACAGTACAGCACAACATAAGTCATAGATGAAACTGAAAATCGCTGCCTGGTGGCATGTTTCTAAAGTTATATAGAAGGAATTGAGCATTTTAACCTCTGGATTTTGTTGTCCTTTTATTCTTTGGTTAAAATAAGTATTAATTTTAAAACTGTTTTCTTTTGTTTTAGCAAGGATTTACTTTAGGACAACAGTATAAAGTAGTGAAGGGGGGGTGGGGGGGCATTTCCTGCTCTCCACACAGTAAATGGGAGTAAAGACTACTTAAAACTCTTATATACGTTGTATATTGGTATGATAGTACTATTATAAAAAAAGTAATTATGTTTCTTTACATAAAATATATAAAATACTAAATACAGGTGTTGCCTGCATTGTTGTTCTAGGGCCAAAGCTTCGGGAAGTAAGCCTTAATTGAACCATGAATAAATGTATGGTTTTATATTCAGGCAATTACATTCTTTGAAGCAACTGAGTGTAGTTAACCCCAACTTGTTCATTATTAAATCAGATGCCCTCTGCCAACAAAAAGGAAATCTTAAATTATTTTCATTTTAAAATCATCTACTAACAACTTTTTTTAAACTAAAGTGGATCTGAAACCACAGTACAATTTAATTTTTGTTTATTATTTCACTTTGAGTTGGGTTTGTAAAAGACCTCTTTTGTTCTTCTCAGCTTACTACAGTACGGAGACTCCTTTCTCAAAAGGCCACTCTTGTGAACACTAGGGATGAAGATGAGTATACCCCTCTTCATCGAGCAGCCTACAGTGGACACTTGGACATTGTCCGTGAGCTGGTGGCACAGGGGGCAGATGTTCATGCAGTGACTGTGGATGGCTGGACCCCCCTGCACAGTGCTTGTAAGTGGAACAACACCAGAGTGGCTTCTTTTTTACTTCAGCATGATGCAGATATCAATGCTCAAACGAAAGGCCTCTTGACCCCTTTACACCTTGCTGCTGGGAACAGAGACAGCAAAGATACCCTGGAACTCCTCCTGATGAACCGCTACATCAAACCAGATCTGAAGAACAACTTGGAAGAAACTGCATTTGATATCGCCAGGAGGACAAGTGTCTATCACTACCTCTTTGAAATTGTGGAAGGCTGTACAAATTCTTCACCTCAGCCTTAATGGTTCTGGTAATTTTCTTAGGTGTCTAAATACCAGTGCCTCCTGTGACGTATGAAATATTCCCATAATACAAACTTGACATGAAATGTCTCACTGCAGAAGCTCCTGGATAATCTAATGTGCTTCCAAGTGAATTGCCTGACCTCGCTGTCAGTATGCATTTGACAGTTGTTTGCATGCATCTTCAGTGATTTTTGTAGAGCTCGTGATCTTTATTAGAAGTAATTTTAACTTACCTATTGACATGGGTAATACAGAAACTAAAGATATTTTTTGGTGCTGATCCCAGGAAATTGTATTTTTAAATATTCCATATCCTGGGTTTTTGTTGCGTATTTAGGTGGTCGACATGTATTTTTATAACATAACTCACAATTTAAAAGTCTTAAATATACTGGTACAGTCCAGCTCTCTTCTCTACATTATCACATTCTGTTGGTTTCATTCTAAACAAGAGAAAGTAATATATTTGTAACTTGAATCAGTATAATTTTTTAAAAATTGAAAAGCCTAGATCTTTGTATTTTAGAATATAGACCATTTTCAGGAAAGCAGTTAGCTAGGTGTTTAATCCATGAATGCTACGAACTGCCTTCTCTACCATAATTTGCACAATTCTGTAAACAGTCCTACCTCACCCTTATCAACCTACATGGTTCTTACTCTTATGATAGGTCACTTTGACTTTTAGACATGCACACAACTATACCTTAGTATAGGAGATCAAAATAATGTTATTGAACTGGTTTTAGCTACCTATTCCTGCTGGGTTCAGTACTGCTCTTAAAGACTCTTAAGTTCCAGGAAAGGTTGATTTACCAAGGTCATCATTTTACACAAACTATCACAGAGGCAAAGTGACAAGGAATAAGGAATTCTAAGAGTGACGGACAATTATTTTATAGGAACTAGAACCCAAAAGTAGCTCATGCTTTCTTACAAAACCATTATGTGGACAGTGACCGAAAATAAAGTGCAAATTCTGACAATAAAAAGGCATGTATTCTCTTTTTAACCTATGTATAACTTTGCTGGATACACAGCATATTTATCCAAATACCTTGCGTTTCTTTAATATGTACTCTCTTGGGCTCTCTGGTGTAATTTTCCATTATCTACATAGACACACTGGCTATTCCCAAAGGGTCTTCACTTAACTTTTCCACAGGAGAGCTAAAATCCTAGGGAAAGGAAACAAAATCTGTTGTCTTTCCTTCAATATATTTTTTAAAGTCTTGAGCCAGTTCATATGACTCAATCACATTAGACTAAATAATAATGACATCTAATCAAATGGATGTGACAGTTTTATGGTTAGAACAGTATTGGATCATTTCAGAAAAACTATAAGGTAATACATGAACTGAATCACTGTGACAAACAGGATCTCAAATGTTACAAGAAATTCAGTTATTTGGTTATCTATTGCTAGGACATTCTTGCTTTCAGAGTATTTGTATCTGTGATACAAGGGCCTTGGCAGAATGTGAAGAAAGGCTAATCTGGCCCAAGTAAAAGATACCAAATAATAAGTACAGGCAGCAGATAGTGACAGTATAATAGGACCCCATCTGTCTGAAAGTCATTGAGCCTTTTACTCCATTCTTACTTGGGAATGTGCTGCATCACGATTTTATCCAAACTTTCCATGCAAGTTTGGGGCCAAAGACCCTACATATTTCTGATAACAAATTGACATGTGACTGCTGTTGTTTTCAGGGCTCAACACTCACCATGCCTATGAGCAAACTGCATAAAAGAGAATTCGTTTCTCCTGGAGGGCAGAATTTGTATAGTTTGCTTTCTTTATGCTTCCTTGGCATTTATAGACACCTCTGTCCTTGGAAGGCACTCACTAATGGCACTTTTGGTTATATTACACCTCCCTATATTTTCCAGTTCACATAGGCTAAATAGTTCAGTTTACAAGCCAGATTTTCTCTAATCTTGGAACGTATATCCAGGGACTTTTTTAAAAGTTAAATCCGTTTTTCGTAACTTAGAGCTAAATTTTGATGAACTATATGCTTGAGGAAGAGGTGACTTTTATTATTGCTCAAGGAAGTCATAATTCCAAGACCCATAGAGAAACTAATTGGCTGTGCCTTTATAAATCTCAAATACATTTCTCTGGGGAGCCTTATGGGCCACAATTCAGCACAGGGATAGAATTTAGAGTCTTTATACTAGAAATGGGAGCACATGCATTTATTTCTATTTGTTGTATTCATCACTATGCTAGGAGATGATGACCAAAAGAACTGCAGAGGCTACCCTGAAACTTAGGTTTCTTACCAAAATGAAATCTCTGAACCCAATCTGTATTCCCCATCAACACATGTATCATCTTCTCACTACCACAAATGGTTCTGTGAATTTATGGAATTACCTATAAAATATCACCAAATCACCAATTATTTTGTTACTGAAATTAATTTATCATTAATTTGGATGCATTAATACTTCCGGGATTACTAGATGGCTATTAATCTTTATGGTGCTTTCTCTAAATGGAATTTAAGATGTATGTTTACTAAATTCAGGAGACAGGAAGAAGGATTGAATGTAGCCTATTGATGTTTTGAATTTCTGGGTATTTCCCTTAGAAACCCCCAAATTTTACTTCTGATGATCTAAGTAGAAATTATCTAAATCAGTGCTGTCATATAGAAACATAATACTCATTAAACCACAATGAGTAAAATTAATTTTAAATATCTAGCAAAGTATACCCAAAATAATCATTTCAACATGATACATATTTGAAAATTAGTAAGATATCTTATATTCATTTTGTAGTAAATCTTCAAAGTACAGTGTATATTTTACAGCACATTTCAATTCAGACTAGCCATGTTTTAAGTTCCAGATAGCCAAATTTGACTAGTGATTACTCATTGAGGAGCACAAGTCTAGATGACCGAGACAGTCCCTGGAGACATTAAAAAAAAATGGTTAAGATAAACATGAAACTTTGAAACACATGAATTTGGGTTTAAATCCTGATTGCCAACTATCTGTGACTTGAGCTAATAACCTCAGTTTTTTCAACATATAAAATGAGCAATATCTTGTTGCAGTGTTGCAAAAGAATAAATACGCTATAAAGTGAATAAAGTACTTACTACATGGTAGGTATTCCAGAAGTAGTACTGAGTGGTTTCCTTACCCAATACTTTGAGCAGAAATGCATTCCTGTTTTAGGTATTGGATCCTTGAACATTGAATTAGGTAGCTGTCTCTTTACAATCCTGTAGTTCTCTCTCACATCCACCCAGTGAAATTATCAACAAACAGCTTTTTCAAGAATGTAAGCAGCTCCATTCTCAGAAAAAATGCCTACCTAACTTTCAAAGGTAGGCGTTAAAGGCCAGGTATCAAAGGTCTCACTTCAAAAGAAGAAAAAAACTCAAAAAATAAGCAAATCAAGCAAAAGAATTTGAGGAAATAATTGCAGTAACTGGAGGGAAATGAGATTCTGAGAGAAAACAGTTCCAGACCGAATCCCGAACCTTGAAGGTTTATTTCTCATCCTATATCCATCTTCTTGGTGCCTTTTAAATGAGTTCTTTAAATTCACACCTATTTTTTTTTCCTTTTTCAAGATAAGTTCTTTATTATTCATCACTTTCAAATGCCATCAAATTCTATAGCACTTTAAACAGAATGCAGTTTTAGTACGTTAGTTATATTTCAATGAAATTGATTTTTTAGTGGTTTTTTTATGACATGATCTCTGTAGCCCAGGCTGAGATCCTCCTGCATCAGACTACCAACTGCTAGGATTATAGGTGTATGTCATCACACCCAACTTCAGTGAAGCTGATTTTAAATTTAAATATCCAAAAATGACTAATTTTATCCTTTTGTTATTTTCAATGGCAAGCAGTGATACATAATGACCTCTTCTAGGGGGTATATTTTCATGAGGTATTCAGTGTCCTATGTCTTACTAAAAAAAAAAAAAAATTGACAATTCAGCCCTTTGTAAGGAGTAGTTTCTTCATTAAATAATACAATAGGAAAAAAATAATTTAGACAATTTGTCACCATTCAATAAACTTGGGAAAATGTCTAATACATAAGAAGGATTGGGTTGGCTTTTAGAGTAATTTGGATAATTACTGTTAGACTCTAAAATAGGGAACAGTGGGCATAGCATCAACTTCTGTGAAGAAATGATAGCATTTTAAATAGTCAATTGCTCATTCAATTAAGAAGTAGGCACACAGAAAGGGGAGGGGGGAGGAGAGAAGGTGGGGTAATAAACACTCGAGTCCCTAAAAAAAAAAAAAAAAAAAAAAAAGAAGTAGGCACACAGATTGAGATGACTTCTTTCTAAATCTATGGAAATAGACAATATAAAACAATTCACCTAGATTTTTTCTAAAATACTATTAAATAGTAATATATCAACTTTACTAAATTTTTTACAGGAAAGATTTGGTCTTGAGTTTTACCTTCATCAAGTGGACATTTTGGTTTTTTTCATTTAATTCAAATGAAATAATAAACCAGCATCCTGTTTTTATTGTTGATTTGTACTTTTATGGAAGGAAAAAATAGAAAACATATTCCATGTTTAAAATAGTACAGTTATAATTACTTTTATCAATTTACTCCCAAGAGAATGTGAAGTAGTGTATAATTGAAGACATACATGATAATCAGAAATAAAAAATTCAAATAGCATTAGAAGAAAAAAGGAAATAAAACCATTTAAATTACTATAATTACTGCAGTTGACAAACTACCTCCAAGTTTTTGATGTTGGAGAAAAGAGGAAAACAATAAATGTATGTTTCTTTACTATTTGATCAGATAAACTACATTGTTTTATGAGTCAAATTTCAGACTAGTTTATTTTTTCTAACTAAAATATACTTATTGTAATTTGTGGAGGTATACTTATAAAAATTCACAAATCTTGATAAATTGAAAAATGACCAGGCCCATGTTAACTCCAATCAGAACAAGGTATGGAAGAGAACTCCCTCCCCCAAACCTACTTTATTCTCCCCTTAGTGTTCCCTCAAAGGTAATCCCTATTCTAACTTCTACCACCATTATTTCATTTTTCTCTGTCTAAATAGTCATTGGTACATCTGTATGCTTGGCTTCTTTTACTAAACATCAAGACTGTGAGATTCATCCACATTTCTACATGTAGAAAGGGTTTCTCCTTTTTCAGTGCTGTATTCTAAGAACATAGAATAATTTATAGATACATCTTATTTCTGATTCTCATGTCTTTGGACTGTTTTCAGTTGGGGCTTAGGAATAATGTTGCTCAGAGAATTCTAGTACATGGTTTTCGTGCACATCATACATTTCAGAATATGCCAATATTAGGACTATGGGTACTTATATTCTGCTTTAGTAAAATGTACCAAAACAGTTTTTCAATCACTTGGTCATACCAATTTATACTTTTTTATTTTGAGACACAGTCTCCTTTGGAATGTTGCTCAGGCTGATCTCGAACTGGTGGACTCAAAGGATCCCCCTGCTCAGGCTGATCTCGAACTGGTGGACTCAAAGGATTCCCGAATATGGGACTACAGTTATGTGCCATCAGGCCTAGCTCAATGAACCCTCTCAATAGCAGGGAATGAGAGTTCTGGTTGCTCCATGTCCTCCCAACCCCTGATACTACCAGTAATAGCAATAGTTTTCGATCCAAAAGTTGAGATTTCTCGACATTAGTTTATTTGATTATTTGTTTGATCACGTTGTGATCAGGATGCGGTAGGCATAGCGCTGCGTGAAACCAGCGACCTTACCTGGCCACCAGTACAGTAACTGCGCCCTCTCCCCTTCCCCCTGGTTGTTCTGGTGGTGACCTATCCTTCCAGCTTTGGAGCCAGGCTTTTCTGAGTTCACATTCCAGTCGAGCCACTTCTTAACTGTGGGGCCTCAGGCAATTTCCTAAGCTTTTGTGAACCTCCATTTCCCTAGGAGAGAACTGAAAAACCTGTTTCAAAAACTGGTGTGAGAAACAGATGAAGAATTAATGGAAGGTCCTTTGCTTTGGTCAGCTCCCTAGCCTCATCGCCTTCTTTTTTTTTTTTTTTTTTTTTTTTTTTGGCAGCACTGGAGTTTGAACTCAGGGCCTCACACTTGCTAGGCAGGCACTCTACCACTTGAGCCATACCACCAGCTCCCGCCTCATCGCCTTCTTTGGCGCAGACGTCCCACTAGGGAACAGGTTGGCCCAGCGACTGGAGAGCATCAGCAGTCACTATGCCAACCGGAGCCGCCTCGTTGCCTGGCAGCAGGGCGGAGCAGCGCAGGCAGGGCGTCCCAGCGCCCGAGACCCCGGGCATGAGGCGGCAGGAGGCGTTGGTGGTGACCGCGGCGGCAGCGCCCGAGGGGGGCCAGGACGGGGAGCACCCTCGGCAGCCCGCGGGCTTGGGGTGCAGGGCGCGCGGGGAGCCCGGCGGCCCCCAGGAGCCCCGCAAACAGTGTGAGTTCAGCTTCTCGCGGTCTCTGCGAGGGAGGGGCGGAGGGCGCGGAGAACCAGTGAGAGACCTCAAGATCTGGGCGGGAATGATAGGAGCCACTGTTCCAACAAAGGCAGAGGTGATGGCCCTCTGACAGAAAGCATCTGTCCGTGTCCCCAAACCAACCTCCACAAAGGGCACCTGAGCTTTAGGGTCTGAGCTCCAATCCAATCTGTAGTAGCATTATTCTGAAAACGACTAAGTAGAAATACGTGTGTGTGTGTATTGACATATTTACATGTGCACGTTATAGATAAAACATTTATATATTTATGTGGGTGCGTGTGATATTTCTCCAATTCACTTACTTTACAGATCAGGAAATTGAGCTATAGGCCAAGCGGAGGAAAGGACTTCGGCTCTTATCTCATGGACTCTTAAGTTTATAAACTATTACTTGATCCCTTTAGAATCTTAGAATTATGTACCACATTTCACCCAACTTCTGTTTCCTCCCTGGTCTGCCAAACATACAAACAATATTCAAATAAATAAAGACAGTTCTGTTTTGCAGCAACATCTATCAAGTTGTAACTTGAGTCCTAGCCAGGATGCAGTTCCCACTCACATTGTCTCATACATTTAGACATTTCAGTCTCTTGCACCCCATAGATCTTCAGCAGCTGGTGAGGAATGAGAGGAAAATAACTGGACCAAAGAGGAACACCAGCAGTTTCCAGCCTCCTATAGGGCCTCCTTGATTGTCTTTCTCAGAAGAAGTGTAAGGTTTTTGAGGCTTCCTGTGCCCTGACTGGCCCAGAGAGGGAGTATAGGACCCAAGCTCTCAGTACTTGTGCTTAAGTGGACCCCACACTTTCCACTCGCCCCAGACCTCATCAAAGAGTTGCAAACCCACTGCTCCTGGTGAAAGGGGTCTCTTCCCTCCACAGCACCAGCCCCCATGTGACAACCATATCTGATTCCTTTTATTACCACCAACATAATGCAGATACCTTACTTAGAGAAATTAAACTCAGTGTATTTAGTAATGGAGAGTCCTTACTCCTACTTAAAATTTTATCTAGCAACTTCACCCACTAAAACACTAGTTATCAAAAGGTTCTTTAGTTCCGAGTTAAAGGACTAGCCAGGGACTCTCAGGAACTGGACTTCATCATTGATTCACCAGTTCAACATTCATTGACTCACCAACTGCCAAGCATTGGAGAAGTTGCAGGGAAGGAAGTGGATTAGCACAGATGTCCAAACTTTCACAAGCTCACAAAATCAGAATAAGAGAATACAAATAATTTTTTGCCCCACCTTCTTTCAAAACCTCTTTTTAGGTAGAGGCTCCCATTCAATTTTCAGATGTCTCTAAGGGCTGGCGGAGTGGCTGGAGTGGTAGAGCACCTGCCTAGCAAGTGTGAAGCCCTGAGTTCAAACCCCAGTACCACCAAAAAAAAAAAAAAATCTCAATTTTCAGATGTCTCTACTGTCTCTATTCCCTAATCACAAATGTACTCTAAAATATACATAGAGAAGCTCCTTTCTAGATAACATACAGGTGGCTATTTGAGCACCCACAAATCCATTATAGAACAATTCAACCTTCACATCGATTAATAGTGCTCTCACAATTCTGATAACATTCTCCAACATTTGCTTGTTTTAAGTTTTTTGTTGCTCCTTCAATTGAGCTTTTGGGAACAAAGACTACAACCGCTGGTCCCCTAACATTCACAATGCTACATTGGCAGATGTCCCTAGAGCGCTATCTAGTGTAACTGTACTTAGCTCCGTACACATTTGCTGGACACCTCTTAATATGCTAAGCTCTCTTATAGGACTACTGGGTTAAAGAGACAATATCCCTGCCCTTGTTGTGCTTATTGTCTACTAAAGAAGACAGATATTAAACTAATAGCCACACAAATAATTATATGTAAATGAAAGGAATCTGTATGCCAGCTGCAATAAATTTTAAAAAACAAAAAGAAAAAAGGAGGTAATAAGACAAAATGACTTCTATATTGTAGAATCAAGGAAAGTTTCCCCACAGAACTAATATTGAAGCTGATACTTAAAATTGGAGTAGAAGTTATACAGGGAAAAAATGACAGACAAAGGCAGTTCAGACAGAGAAGACAGGATGTACAAAGGTGGGAATGGACAGAAGGGACAGGTGGCTGGAGCTCAGACACACAGAGAATCTAACAGACAGGGTCAGGGAGCACACTGGAGTGTGCTTTTGGTTCCCAGTAATTCTGTCCTCTGGAATGCAGAAGTGTACTTAAGGTATTTAGAACAAATACCAGTCCTGGATTATAGGATCAGGTTTAAAGGCCAGGAAAAAGCTATATGTCCAGAAATGGTTTGCTACTAGAATTCAGATATAATCTTTCAAAATGATAATTTAAAATGCTGAGGTATTTTACACTCCAGATGTATACTGCAAGTTCCCTGTACACATCTGTCTTATCCTTTGCCCTGTACTCAGTAATGAGCCAAATGCCTGGCACAATACTATTGTAATAAGAATTTATTGACTAAATGAGTGAAAGTTTTCTTAAAGCTTATGAGAAAGTTTTGTATATTTCTTCATAATACCTAAAAGAGGAACCTAAACTTATCCTACAAGATGGGGAATTACATGAAAGTATGAAATCCCCAGAGAACCAAAAGTTTCAATGGAAGAAATGATTCCAAAATGGTCCCGACAGGGCAAATTTTCTGATATTTCTATAGAATAATATTTTTTAAAGGTATTCATGTTGTGATAATGGTGAGAAGGTTGGGCAGAATTTCTAAGAAACCAATTTTGTTAATGCTTTTACAGGGAAGAAATTTTTATATTGTGAGCCACATAAGAGAATTAAGGAAGTACTGGAAGAAGAACTTTATATTAACAGAGATGAATGCCACATTAAAAATCCACCTGCAGGTAATCTCAGTGACAAATTAAGCATATTTATGAAATGAATATAAAATTGCCTATTTAATGGCAGGGTGGGTTTTTGCTTTAAGAAAAAACTATTAACTATGAGAAGAAAAATGGGTTCCTGGGAAATTCTTAAACTACTCTAAAGTTATTTTGACTATGTCCAAATAAACATTTACATGTAGGGAAAAGTGAACTAAAGCAATAGCATGTACTTTGTTGACCCACTTTTTGATGGAGTTTTTTTCTAATTAACTACAAATCAGCCACGCATTGTATCCCATGCCTATAACTCCAACTACTCAGGAGGATCACTTTTGGAGGCCAGCCTAGGCAAAAGTTAGTAAGGTCCCATCTCAACCAACAAGCTGGGTGTGGTGACACATGTAGGAAGCACAAATAGGAGGATTGTGGTCAAGGACAACCTGGACAAAAAAATGAGACCCTATTTGAAAAATAACTGAAGAATAAAAAAAGGGCTGGAGGCCTGACATGTGACTCGATTGTTAAAGTGCCTACAAGTGCAAGTCCCTGCGTTCAAACCCCAGAACCACCACCCTCCCTCCCAACAACAACAACAACAACAAAAATGGCAGGTAGAATTTCTTCCATATGCTTAAGAAATACCATAACATTTTCATAGGATAAAGGAATGACCAATAACAGCGGTTCCCAAACTTTAGAGTGCATCAGAATTTCCCACGACCTTATGCAGTTTACCTTAAAGCAGGTCTGAGGTAGGACCCAAGAATTTGCATTTCTACTAAGTTCCCAGGTGAGGTTGATGCTGATGGCACAGCAGACTAAGGCATTTAAATAGGTCACATCATCCAAGGACTTCTTACAAACACCTAGTGTGTGTTACATGCTCTGGGCATTGATAGCTATCATTGATGATTCATGGGAAAACAGGTTGCTCTAGGAACCACAGAATCCCTCACAGATGTTATTTTAGAATTTCTGGCATCTCTCATTTTTACAGTTCCTTCTCAACAGTTCTTAGGTGCAACTTCCATGTGACTCAAGTCATCAGGTTTTTATTGCAGTGCTCTTAGGTACCAGCAGTTGCTGGAAAAAATGAAAAGTACCATAAAATAGAACCCCTGTGCTGAGAAAACTTGCCATTTTCCAAGGAGGACTGTACTGGGCAGGTGGGGTCCTAAGACAGATGTTGCAAGCCCAGAGGTACATCATTTGGCACTCCATGAAGATAGGTAGGTGACATAGAAACGCCTTTGCCTCTTCTCCTGTGGTTCATTCTTATGAAAGAAGAGACCAGTAAAGTGGCCAAATTTGCTCATTCAATGTCTTCAAGGAGACTTTTAAAGTCTATTTTGAAATCTAGGAATGGATGCAGAATGACCTACTAAATTTCTTCCATGAATCCAGCCTACATGTACTATTTTCCTCATGGTTAAAAAATATTTTAATATTTTATAAGCCATTACTATTATAGTTTAGACTTATCTTCATTGTTTTAAAAGACTATGTAGAAGCCACAACAAGCTACTGCTACTTGATGTTATGCCTTTCTCACTGGATATATTTGATTGTGAGACAGCCTAAGTGAATAGGAAATAAAAATTCATTTTTCTTCATATAAAATGGGCTACATTCTTATAACATCCATCAGAGGACACACAAAGGTATTATTTTAGCCTAGAAAAGTCTCAAAGCTAAAAATAAATCCAGTTAAGTTCTATCTTTAAAGGAAAAAAAATTTTTTGTGGGTAGCCCCATATCCTTTGCCAGAATAAGGAACTAGTACCCACAGAAGGTGTTGCACTCTTCCAGCCTCATCTCAGTGTTGGCAGCCCTGAGCCAGCAGTTGGACCTTCAGCATTTGTGCTGATACATCCCTCCTTTGAATGCCTGGCCACAGCTTCTCTTCCATACACATGTAGTTACATGCACCCAGATTTCTGCATAAAACTTTTAAGGACTCGAGTGGCTCCTACAGCAGCAGCTATATGGAAAGAATAAGCACACACTTGAAGGTCAATGACAGTGATTCCTCCATGATACCTCTTTGTCAGCATCTGACACAATTGTTCACTCCTTCCCTATGAAAACATGTCTACAACTTGGCTTCTGGCTTACCATGGTACATTGTCCTGGTTTTGCTCCTACTTGTTTGGTTACATGGATGTCAACATAATTGTAGAGCCTAGGAGTCACAAAACATAAATCAAAATTCCTTAAATTATTCTTCCCCTGGTCATCTCTGAACAAGGGAAGTACAGAAGATGTGGTTCAAAACTGACTTTTTAAACTGTCATTTCATGATTCACAGTTCACAAACAGCTAAAAGGAACAAAAATATTTTTGAAGGGTGAGTTTACCTTCCCTATGAGACCAAGCTATGTACCACTGGCTAGAGTTTTTGGCACAAAGAATGGTTTTTTAATTTTGAGATTTAGGATAAAAACACACCTAAAAAGGTCTCTGAGTGGAAGGGAATGAGGGCATGAGAGAAAGGGGAAGAAATTCCAGAACATTTTAGGGAAGGTACCTGCAGCCCTTTTCTTTCTCAGGCTAGGTATGCCAACACTGAGGTCTGGCTGTTCTGTTCCCTGAATTGTCTTTCTTACACTTCCTGAATGCACATGCCCACAGCTGAGAGAGTCAGTTTCTCTGAAAAGAAGCAGGTTCTTCAATAGGCATCTGTGCTTTCTTCTAGACCTCTTTTCCTCCAGTTGAAATATCACCTGTAACTTCTTCACCCAAACATATCACATAAAAGTAGTGCTGGTTTTTCCAGAAACCTCTATTTCTGACTGCAATAAATACTTGTGCATAAATATATTTGGCTTTGAGATTCTTAATGCTTTTCTTAGTATTTGCATTTATATTTCAGGTATTTTCTCTACTATTTGACTAGTGCAATTATTCCATCTAATTTGATGTGGTTGGTCTTCAGAGTTCTGCTTCTGGGTTTTAAACTGCTTTCTATTTACCAGATCTTCCCATAGTATGGAACAAATCTACATCTATTTTTTTTTTGTTTCTCACAGGGTGTGGTATACAGGAGGTGTTTCATAAATGCTTGTGGGCACCTGACTTTGAAAGCCCATTGCTAGGGGCTGGGGAGCAAGGCTCTTGCATCTCAGGATAGAAGACAAAAAGGGCTTCTGTGGCAGGGTAGGATTTAGGTTAGGTATAAAGAACAGGTTCAACTTTGTAAGGTCTTGACAGATGGAGATTGCAGGGTCTTCCTTGAAAGCCTTTAGAGAAGGAAGAAACTAATCTTCCTAGATAACTTCACCTATTCTACCCCCAAGTGGGAACAGAGGGGTAAATACTGACATTTGGCATGGTGAGTCAGCTCAGTGACTGTACCTCGAGAAGTGAAATCTGAGTTCATGCTTGCACAGTAAACTCTCTGTCCGTGTAAAAATAGTACCAACCATTTATTAAGTATAAAGAACTTTATATCCATATTATCTGCATCATACAATAATTCTTCAGGGTAAATATTATTTCCATTTCAAAATAAGGAAACAGACACACAGTTTCCCAAACATGGACTTGCCCAGTCACAGACTGAAGTTAGTAGAACTGAGACTAAAACCCTACTTCCCTTTGAACACAAAGACTGCACTACAAATCATCACATGGGATAGGTTCTTCTAGAAGGGGAAACAGAATGTCAGTAGAGGATGTCAGTGGGCAGTCCTAGGTCTGTGAAGAATATTTGGCATTAAAAGTTTAGGCTAAGAAACTGGAAAAACAACTTATGCCAACTAACCTGAACTCACCAACTCACCAACTTATTTGAGTTGTGTTGTGGTTTTCTGCACAGAAGTTTACAAAATGTTTGTTGACTTACTTGCAAGACTAAAAAAAGTGACTTTTAGGATATATATCCTAAAAAACGTTTCAGAATACAAGATCTATAATTTTCCATGTACTCATGTGTTTACATCACTTTCCAAGTGTCTTAAAATATATGATCCAGTGAGTTTTTGTTACTTCTTTCAAGGGGAGACTAAACAGCATCTAGTTCATAGCTTTGATTCTTGGACCTGTTAGATGAATTGATGTGATACATTTTGGTTTTCTTAACTGTGGAAATACTTCCACTTACTGCAGGAATTAAGTCAGAGTTAGAGAAGGCTGACTGAATAAATTCTCTGTATTAACTTTAATGTTCTTGATCTTTCTCTATTTTGTTAAAGATGCTCCAATACAGGCCCAAGGTAAATTGCATAAAAGAACTCAAGTGGTTTAAGTGCATAGGAGATAATTGGATGCATGAAATGGAATAAAAGATTAACTAAATGCTGAAGACCTTGGGTAGTTTGATCAATCAAGCCAAATAAACCTCCACCCCAATACAACATTTACACCAAGTAAATACTTCAGAAACAGATTGTGCTAAAAACAGAATATGCTAATAACCATCATCTTGATTTTGAAAATATTGACAGTGGCCCTGGAAGGGATTTGGAGCATTAAAAGAAATCTCCCCGTGGGAGGCTTGAGGCCACCAGGACCGCCGGGCAGAAACAATTTACTGCCACAAGCCAAGTACTACTCAAGGCATGGAGGACTGAGAACTAAGACCTTGGCACCCTGACTTTCATGGACACCCTGAGGGTACTGCGCAGTTTACAAACCAGTGGTATATATTTTGTTTAAAGATCTCAGTCAAAATTCAACCTTCCCTTGACTCATTTTTCTTAGGTTACTTTCTGTTAAGTCACAATAAATTACAGTGTAGCTAAATCAGTAACAGTTTGGCTAACCAGTGTACCCCTATGGATACAATACAATTGTATACCCAGACTTACACTCCTTACTTTTCCCTTTACTTCTTGTCCACAAAAGACATTCTAGCACACATTCAGCCTTTGTGGGTAGGAATCCTGCACTGTCCTTTCTTCTAGATGGATGGTCTTTGTTTTCCAGTGGAAATGAAGAAAGGGAGATGAGGGAATTAAAGAAGAACAAGGCAAGTGCTTTGCTTGGCTCCCTTAATTTCACCATATTCTAGGTAAGAAGCCACCAGGCTGAGTGCAGCGTATTGCTCCTCAACAGCAAGAACCTTTGAAACAAAACATTGCTTATTCCTCACTGTTACACTGAGGGTCTGCCAGCAATATTTGCAGCAGGGTGTGTGGAAGGCAGAGGTCTTGACATGGAACCACAGTGCCCAGATAATGTACGATATGAAACTCAGTACATGAGTACTGCAAATCACATGTACAGCTGGGAAATGAACTTGGGTAAAAGGAAAGAAGTCAGCAAAAGCCAAGCACAGGTACTCTTAACCAGCGAATCATGATAGCAAATGCTATATAGAACTGCTTATTCTAGATTCTTAATATATGTGATATGTGGTATTTTATTTAACCATTACACAATCACATAAAATAGGTATGATTCATTTTACATATCAGGAAACTGAGGAAGAGAGACATTGAATAATTTATCTAGTCACTGGGAAACAAGGATGGAACCTGTCACAGGGTTATGATTAAGTAGTCACAAATTCCTGGGCTTTGGAAAGGCAGGTTTAGGAATCTAGGAGGCAACTGCATTCATAACCCACAAAGATACCATTGTTCTAGAGTAATGGCTGATTCAACCCAAGTCTGGGCTGCTTGCCTATTGGAGACTGTCTGAACTTACCACTCATTTTGTCGGATTCCATTTGTAATGAGTAAATCCATCATTCCAAGGAAACTCATAAAACAATTTATTTTAAGGATGAATGGTTTCCTAAGTGCATATTCTGACTAATTGAAAAACAAACTGCCTTTATTTGAAGACATATAAGATAATCCATCAATAGGGATCATATGACTAAAAATGTGTTTGAACATTATTGCATTGCTTTCCTCCATACTGTTTAGGGGAGACTTGTTCCTGGTTCCAACTTTTTGCTGTTTATCCACATTACCTTCCTAGCTGCCCCTAGCCCTCTATTCCTAGTCTATGCCAAGCCCTTGCTTAATGTCAATAACCATTAATGACATGTTTTAGTTTCATCTCTGTATATTTCTGGCTTCATTTTTCCCACATGGTACCAACTGCTACTATGTACTATGCAATCACAACTGCTAAATTTACTTGACTCAGACTGATAATTAAGATCCAGATATTTCTCATTATCAGTGAAAAAGGAAAACGCTGTGCATAGAAACGTCATAGATGAACAAACCCCACACACAGTTTTCAAAAAATGCCCTGCATAATTCATGAAGGTACAGACAATGTCTCTTAGCATGGTACCTCACACAGTAGGTGCTCAGTTGCTATTTGTCATGAGAATGACCAATGAATAAATGAACCAGAAAGTGAATGCTGCTTATCAACTTCGTGGTCAGAATATTTTTCTGTTAACCCACAAACATTTCCCCCTCCACATCCATATATGGTTTTCTCTGCTATTAATCAAAATGCAAACAATAGGGGGGAAGCAAGGGAATCTGCCATCTCCAGTGTGTGAATTAGGAAATTTCGCATATATTTTACCTATATTTGGCACTAAATCTTTCAAGGAGAGATTTCCTGTGGATTATGGTATTTCCAGGAATTTCACCATGCAGTATGTTTCAGTTAGACAATTAAATCAAAACTTATTGTGTTTTTTCCTATTTGCTTGTGCTTTTTATTTTCTTTTTTATGAGCTGTATGATCATGACCATATGACTGTTCCAGCATCTAATACACATCATGTACAATAAAATTTAGGGTCATGATCATCCATTTGTAGTTCTAAACCATGTTTTGGTTAGAGACCATGAAGTACCCTCTGATTTCATCATACTCACACACTTTTGCATGCTTTAATCATTTTCTTCTTATTCTGTGCCATATAATAAACCAAAACCAAAAAAGAAGTCATCTAGCAGAACTAAGTTTGAATGTGCCTATTAGTCACATGGTTATCTTATTAAAATTCAGATTCTGATTCTGCAATCTGGCATGGGTCTAAGAGTCCCCATTTTATACCAGCACTGAGATGCTGCTGATACTGCTTGTGTGAAAACTGTGCTGCAGTAATGGGGGTCTGGAAGACTGAGTAGTGGTCTTTCCAGCTACTGGGCACATGGGTTTGACTTTTACATTGTTCTACCAAATGAAATACTACTGGGAAGATGAAGCCAATTTTAGATTACAATAGGGCTGAGATTACATAGCATCTCCTCAAAGTAAAACACTTCTTTGCTCACATACTTTTTTTTTTAACTCTAGGATAACACGAGTACAGTTTTCCACTGAGAAGGAACCTCTCTCCCCTTATGTCTGCAGAATACAGAAGAAACCTAAGCTTGCTTCTTCATTTAAGATGGATGAAAAATGTTTATTAGTCTGTAATATCTATTTACAAATTAATCCAAAGCAATGAAAGACTATTTGTAAAGTTTGCTAAGTACCTGCAAACAATGAAGAAAAATATCATACTTATATTTATTTTTCATAATTGGAATACATTGGGCTTCTAATTCAGCTTGTTCTATTAAATATGTGCAACAATGATGAAACAAAAGCACATTTATTGAGTCTTTATTTCAAGGTAAGCACTACAAACCTTAAACGTTCATTATAGTATGATATGCTAATCCACATTACAAAAAGAAATAAATACATATATAGATAACTATTAGTAAATGAATAATATTAGGTGAAAGGTCTTTGACTCAGAAATAAACATATTTATACCACTTTGATACTTAGTTGAACTCATCATTTCTCTAGACGTTTACTAAATAGCAAGGAGCCAGGAAAAGTATGGAGATGTACATATATAAGTATTTTAACAATACTCTGGATTAAAAAGAAGAAAAAAGTTTTCTTTCCCCCAACTTCAAAATATATATACGTATATATGTAATTTGTGGCATAGAAAAATGGAAAATAAGGAAATATAAAGAAAAAAGTCATTCATATTTTATTTCCAGAAACAACCATTGATAACACATTGATGTATTTTTATTCTCTTTTTCTCTACATGTGTTACTTTAAGTGTTTGAAATCACATGATATAGTATACATACTTATGATCTCTTTAACATTACAGTACACACCTTCCCACTCATTTCTAATATAAAATATTAACTAAAATGCTTTATAGATCTGTGTCATATTTATTCATTTACTATTCTATTTTTGGATATTTGCATTTTCCCAATATTTCGTTTTATAGATACCCATTGTGATTCACTTACACACAGATGCACACACATGAACACATGTACACACGTTTGCAGGCACACACACATGCACACACATACACACGTGCATACACATGCGCACACACACTTGGAAAGTTCTCCTAGTATTCTAATTATGCATCTTTCATTCTCTTTCTCCTCTAGGATAAATTCATACTAAAACTTCCTCCAGTTCCCTTCTCAACTTCCTTACTCTTTTTTTCATGTAATAAAGTAAGTCTCAGATTTGTTGTCTGGGTATGTCCTACCTCTACTTAAAATTATTTATACCAAGAAATAGTCAATAATTTCTTGAGTCAAGACTCTCCCAGACTCAATATAAAAATTTCCATGTAGCTGATTCACACTAGATGAGACCTCACTTGCAGACCAGTTCCAGCCACCACCATGCTTATGGGACACTCTCATCATTGCTGTGTTGAAATCAGTGTTGCAGTCCAGTGGCTAAAACTAAGCTATTACATCTCAAATTAGTCAAGGAATAAAACACCAAAAACTACCTCGAGTTAGGATTAAGCATTGACTATTTGTACAAATCTAAAAATCTTGAGCTTCTAAAAATTCTCACCATCAACTGTTTTGTTTGTATGCTAAGATATCACACAGAAGTGCAATGGGTGTGAGTACTAACTTTCATTCATTGATTACAAGTGATGTCCTGTTCCCAGTGTGACTTTCAACATGCCCAGGGATTTACTTTCTTACTTCTTCTCTACTCTTACTGATAAACAAGTTCCTGCTGTGTATTTTCTGGCTTGATGCTTGGGCTGGCTGGTCTGAGCCAGTGCCTTACCAGCTTGAACACTACAAGGACTGACTTCATAGCACTGTTTTCTTCGCTAAGGCCTCTGTCCTCGTTCCACTCTGGTCCCTGATTGCTTTAAATGCTGTTCTTCATTGCCTCGTTGCCTATTTTCCCAAGTGGATGCAAATACAGGGTTTTTCAGGCCAGCATTATTTGCTTGTTTTAGTTAGTTAGTTAGTTGCTTACGTAGTTGGTTAGTTAGTTAGTTAGTTGGCAGTACTGGGGGTTGAGCTCAGGGGCTGGCACTTGGAGGTAGTCACCCTACTAGGTGAGTCACACCATCACCCTTTTTGCTTTGGTTGTCTTTGAGGTTGTCTCATTTTATGCTGGGGTAGGCCATTGTGATCCTCATATTCATGCTTCCCCGTAGCTGGGATGACAGATGCATGTCACTGCACCCATTGGCTGAAATGGGAGGGGGTTTGGGCCTGGAACTTCAGTCCTCCCAATCTCCTGAGTGGCTAGGATTACAGGCTTTAGCCACCATGCCTGGCCATGCCAGCATTCTTTATAATAGTGAATAACTGAAATCACTTAAATGCTCAATGTAGGGCATGATTTTTAAAAATTACTGTATATAAAATGCAACTATTTGGTTTTGCTTTTAAATTAAATAAACATCTTAAAAGCTTAAAATCAGGATTGCAAGGACATTTCTTTAAAACAATAAAATGTATAGCCATTTCATACTTAATGATTGAATACACTATAAACATTTCTTCTAAGGCCCAAGGTAAACAAAATTGCTTCTTTTCCCAAAGATGTTTGCAGCTTGCTCACCTTCCTCTTCATTTTACATCCTTGCTGGTCCCAGGGATACTAACTGTAGGCGGCATTTTACACTCATTTCCTAATTGGGTCAGAGTCATGGCAGAAAGCATCTGTAAGTCAGACCAATTAAAGATTATAAGTAGAAAATAAAAAGCTCAAACAAGTGGGAAAACTATTTCGTGAAAGCTGCATCCAATGGGCTAAAAATATTCTTTATGAAAGTCTTTATTTTAATTTTTGGTGGGACTAGGGTTTTGAATTCAGGGTTTGGCACTTGCAAAGCAGGTGCCTTACTCTTGGAGTCACACCTCCGGTGTATTTTGTTCTGGTTATTTTGGAGATGGGGTCTTGAGATTTGTCTGGGCTGGCCTCAAACTGCAATCCCCTTGATATCAGCTCCCCAAGTAGCTAGGATTGTAGATGTGAGCCACTGGTGTCCAGCTGAGTCTTATTTTTAAAGGGCTCTAGCCCCTGGGTTATCTTGACACATCTTTCACCTCACTGAAATACGAATACAGAGATGGAATATATACACCGAGGAGGTTTGTGTTTTGTTTTAACAAAAAAATCGTACATATTTTATAGCCCACGTTTTCACTTAGCCAGATATTGTGTAACAGGTGCTTGTTCAGCACGATTTCATTACATGTAATGATATGCTTGTACCACAAATTGCTTAACCTTGTCTCTAGTAAAAGGCATTCAGTTTGCATCTGATTTTTCTAAATTTGAATGGATATTTGGCAATTTAATGGATATTTCACCTCTTCCTGCCCATGTGATAAAAAGAAACTCCTTAGAGTTTCCTCACAAGTTTATACTCTGGAAGGAAGAAACAAGAAACCAGAATGAAAATAATGCAGCCAAGTTGAGAGTTAACATTGCCTATTTAAGAACTCCAATGTCCTTAGTTTGCAGAATGTTTCAGTGGATTTATACTACTGTACACACACACACACACACACACACACATACACACACACACACACACACACACACACACACAGGACAGGGAATTGGTGGTTAACATGGACAAACCTGGGAGACATTTTGTTATGTGAAAGAAGCCCACTCACAGATGCCGCATGAGTCCTTTTATACGACGAATTTAAAGTACTCAAAACACAAAACTGACAGTGAAATGGTGGTTGAGTAGGGTGTGGGGGAAGAAAGGAAGAGCTGCTAACAGGTATAAAATTTCAGTCATGTGACTGGGTGCCTGTGGTTCACATCTGTAATCCCAGCTACTCAGGAAACAGATCAGGAGGATCGGAGTTCTAAGCCAGCATGGGCAAATAGTTTGCAAGACCCTATCTCGAAAAAATCCATTCCCAAAAAGGGCTGGTGGAGTGGTTCAAGGTGTAGGCCCTGAGTTCAAACCCCAGTACTAATAAAAAAAAATTCAATCATGTAAAATGAGTTTTACAGATCTATTGAGCATTGTGCTTACAGACAACAATATTGTAATGCACACTTGAAAATCAGCTACAAGGATAGATCTCTTGTTCTTTAAACAATAAAATAAAATTCAAAAAAAAAGCAATGGACTAAAATGATGTGAATACACCTCTTTGTGAATGCTCAGGCTTGTTGACTGGTGGTTTTCCCCTTCTCATTTTGTGCTTTGCAATGAAAGACTCCATAGTCATGCAGCTAGTTTTATCTGGCTTAATTACAGTTCTTGCTTGGAGGACATGTGTATGGGCTAAAGCACTTCCTTATAATTTATAGTTCAGCCTTGCATTTCTATAAAGCAGAAAAAGTAGAAACTACTGGGTGGATGACTCATGTTGACCCACTGATACTTGTTTCCCAATTTTCCTTGATAATACGACAAATCTTGCTTAACAAGCAGAGGAAGAGGAGAAAGTTGAAAAGACAGGTGACTTAAAGAACTTTCTAGCTGGGCACAGTGGTTCAGGTCCATAATCCAAGCTACTTGGGAAGTGAAGGCTTGAGCCTAGGAATTTGAGGCCACTCTGAGCAACATGGTAACATGCTGTCTCAAGAAAACAAACAAATCGACCTAATTTTCTGTTCTGATAATGATACTTTATCACTACAGAAGTAATAAAGGACAAAGTGATAAGGCAATCAAAGAAATGCTACTATAAGAAGGGCTTAAACAGCTTTTACTAAAAAGCACTGACTCCTTACTTGGGCCCACAAATTAACCAAAAACAGGAGAAAAGCTTGGTATCTCTGTCCCCATTTTGTACCTGTTGTCCTTTGCTCTGAGACATTCTCTCCTGCAGCCACCTTGGAATCAAGGAAGGACAGGAATGATAGATAACATCTTCACGACAAGGGGCTGAAACTACCTGTAAGGAATACCAGGCTTTGTAGAATAGAGCACCCCTCAAAATTAGGCCAATTACTTATAATAGTGAAGCTACACCCTGAAGCAGAAGCAATCATGTCTTGGGAACCAGATTGCTCCCCTCAAATGATGACAGCGGTAACAACTTCTCCAGAACCCTCAAAGAACAAGGACTGAGATAATGGCAAAGCAGGCCCCACCCAACCATTAGAACACACCTTTGACTGCAACTGTTTAACAATGCATACCTTTGTCCCCTACTTTCTTTGTCTATTTAAAGCGAAAGCTCATGTCTGTACCCTGAAGATGGTTGAAGATGGGCAGAATATTTACTCTGCCTCTTCCCATAGTGTGTCCCAAACTGCATAATAGATTTTCTTTCTCTGCCCTTCACCATGTCTCTTTATTTAGCATATGGGAGCAATTGGCCACCTGACATGTAAAAGCCCAGGAATTTGGCCCTAGGGTCCAAAACTCTGTTCTCACTACTTTGAAAGGCAAGTGGGCAGGGTAAACTTCAGAAGGATGAACACACACAGCTAACATCAACCTTTGGACTCTTCTGGAATTGCTCTGGAGCTATAATTTAAATGGGTGGGGTGAGTGTGATAGCTATCTTGACCTGCAAGGGCTGAGGTTTGTGTTTTTGTTCAGTTACACCCTTTGTGACTGGCACATGGCTGGCAAACATTATGGCTTTTGCAGGTTTGTAAGGCCAAACAAGAGCTGACCCTAATGTAGCTCTGCAAATACCAGTATAAAACAATTCTCAGTGCTGTATTGCTCGGAAACACTTTAGAAGTGGCTCTATAGCTTGATAATAACAAAGAAGTCCTACTGTAATATATAAAAGTAAAGAATATCTAGAATATTTTATCCTTTAAAGGAACACAGCAAATGATGGGGCCATCATTTAAATCTTCTAACAATCCTCATCACATTTCTGAAAGTACAAATTGGGAAATGGAGCCCAGAAAGTCAGAGGCAAAAACAGCAGCTCTGCAAATGGGTGGTTTGATGGTATTTATGCCTTTCATGGAAAAGTTTGTGCTTGATGTCTTGGATGTTCCAGGACAGTAAGTATGAATAGTGAGTTATTTCAGGAAAGAGGCCTCTGCCCTTTTGGCTCTCTGAACAGCACCATGGCAGTCAACAAGAACAAACACCTTACAAAAGATGGCAAAAGGGAGCCAAGAAGAAAATGGTTGATCCATTTTCTGAGAAAGATTGGCATGATGTGAAAGCACTGGCTGTGTTCAGTTTAAGAAATGTTGGAAAACACTGGTCACAAGTACTTCAGGAACCAAAACTGCACCTGATTGCCCTCAAGGGTTGTGTGTTTAAAGTGAGCCTTGCTGATCTACAGAATGATAAAGTTGCATTTAGAAAAATTTTCAGGGCAAGGACTGTCTGACAAACTTCTATGGCATGGGCCTTATCCATGACAAAATGTGTTCCATGATCAAAAAATGGCAGACCATGGCTGAAGCTCATGTTAATGTTAAGATTACCAATGGTTATTTGCATCATCTATTTTGTGTTGGTTCTACTAAAAAACACAACTCTCAGATATGCAAGACCTCCTATCCTCATCATCAACAGGTCTGCCAAATCCAGAAGAATAATGATGGAAATCATGACCTTAGAGGTACAGACAAGTGACTTGAAAGAAGCAGTTAATACATTGATTCCAGACAGCACTGGGAAAGACACAGAAAAAGCATGCCAATCTATTTATCCACTTCATGACGTCTTCATTAGAAGAACAAAAATGCAGAGGAAGCCCAAGTTTGAATTGGGAAAACTCATGGAGCTTCCAGGTGAAGACAGGAACTCTGGAAAAGCTAATGGTTGAACAAGCTGATGGATATGAACCACCAGTCCAAGAATTTGTTTAAAATCAGTATTTTTAATGGTGACAAAAAGTCCTATGTGTGAAGGAAAAAAAGAGGCTTTCTTTTTATGCAGGGCCCAAAGATGCTGCCAAGATAGCAGAAGTAGTTCCTGCTATGCAGTTAGACGGCAGGACAGCATCTGTCTCTCACTAAGACCAAAAGTTTATTGAATTGCACTAGAAAACACATATTAAACACAAACCAAAAGTTCTTTTTGGAGTGATTGAAAATAATCTTTTTTAAACAAAAATCATCTTATAGCCTGCATTATTAATATTATTTCACTCATGTATCTTGCAAGATTTCTGGGATGTGGCTTGTTTGGCCACAGAAAGCTGGACCTGGGACAATACAATTTGACTATCTCACTTTTTCAGAAACTTTTTCCTGTTGCTGTATCAATAGGTAGCAGTTAGCCATGAACGATGAGGATATGTGAAGGGAACCTAAAATGTAAGAAGAGATCACAAGGTCTTCGAGAGGAAAACACTCACAGGTGACCAGCCCACCCAGGTCATGGGATGTCAGGAGATGCTTTTGAGTCCCCCAACTTCTCAAAGGTGAGTCTACGACTACAGTTCCTGGAATAATAGATCTTTACTTAACAAAAGAAAGATCCAGGCCCCCTCTAGGGGTCAAATGGATCCAGTAATCATTTGTAAAATTCTGTAAGCCCACCCTAGCCTCCTGTTGTGTACCTGTGACAGCCCCAAAGTCTAGACCTACAGATAGGAATTTCTCACAGCAATCCTAATAAATACTCATATCCCCAAAGGCTAATATTGTCATCCTCACCCTAGAGTACGCCTGCTTTCATTCTGTTGAAAATGTATTCTTTTCCTAATAAATTTTGATATCACTCTAACTATGGTTACTTGTCTTGCCTGAATTAGAATCAAGATAGTTATGCTGACCTTTGAGTAACAATATGAGCAGTATGCATTTACTTTTCTATTCTTTGTGCTACTCAATAGTCATTTGTGTGTCCCTAATTTTGTTCACTTTAATCCAACAGGTATTTCTTAATATTCCAAGTGTCCCATGCCCTTTTTATAGATCACAGGAATGAGTGTGATGGATGGAGCTCATTCAAACCCCCTGTTCTGTGCTGACTGGCTGCCTGAGAGGAATGTATTGGTCAAGGTAGAACTACCTGACCTATCAGGGAAACATCTTTGCTTTTTCTTTTCTGTGGTGTGCCCTGGGTGTGAGAAATGGGGTGAGACAGCAGGAGGGTAAGATAGTTAAGGTCTTGTTCTCTATCTGCAGGGAGTTGGACGGCCTGGAGTTAGGCTGTAGCCATGCAGAAACTCTGATGTGGGGTAGATACCACAGGGAGTTCAGGCCAGATATGTTTGAACTGTATGAGATTTGTGCTAATTTATTTTACTAAGGACTCAAGTAGACTTGGGGTGGAGAAAGGAGACAGAACCTGAATTAGATTGGGAGAGGCCACTAGGATACTTTCTTGTTGTTGTTTTTTACCTTATGTTTGAGTGGTGTAATACTTATCTTCGTCATCATTTTATGGTTCAAGAACTTTTGCATTATGTGCAGGACTGCAGAAATGGAATTGCTTCATTATTGCCTCATGAAATTAATAGTGATGCTTATTCACTCACCTACTTATTCATTTCATAAGTATTCATTAGACATACAGCAGGCACTTGTAGTGTGTGATGTTGACATGTTTATTTCAATGTGAAAATGATTTTTTCTTTTTTTTTTTCCAGTACTGGGGCTTGAACTCAGATCTTACACCTTGGACCACCTACCAGCCCTTTTTTGTGATGCTGTTTTTGAGACAGGGTCTCACAAACCCAGGATGGCTTCGAAGCACGATCCTCCTGATTTCTGCCTCCTGAGTAGCTGGGATTACAGGTGTGAGCCACCGGCTCCTGGCTGAAAGTGATATTCTTTTGGGTGAATCTTGTATTCTATCACTTTTGCATAGAACTGACAATCATCTCTATTTTAGGAAAGGGTAGTTAAAATGTCATGCAAATGTTTCCAACATTAGCCAAAATTTTACTGTATATTCTCCTGAGCATCCAAAATTCTTGCATTCCATGTCCAGTCCAAGGCCTCCGTTTCCACCCAGAACCAGATTCATAGGAAGAACTTGAATGCATACAGTGGAAAACTACAAAGTATAATAACATGTCACATTGACTATGACAATTTTTGTCAGGTGAGAAATCATTTTGCTTGCATAAATAGAAAAAAGCTTTGTTTCAGGTTTATTTTTATCAAGGATTTTATTTATATCTCGGATTTAGCATAACAATGAATGAATTATAGATTTGCTATTAATCCTACACATTTCCTAACAACCTGTAATTAGTCCTTTCCATATGTATTTGCACAATTATATACCTGTGTATAATTGTGCCTGATAAAGGAAACAATCCCACCTATTTGCTTTTACAGCCACACTTGCTCACTGGCCCCTCACCATTTCCAAGTATATAATGGTGGGAGGAGCTCTGAGTTGCTCTTTTCTCTCTTCAAGGAATAATAAATGAAACTATACTTAGCAGATCAATTTTCAGTAGCACAAATCTCAGATCTAACCACTCCCTTTGTAAGTCGCCTGGCTGTCACAGAGCTCATGCAGACAAAGATTGGCTCTGACTGGAAACTTGGCTATCAGAACACATTTTGGGGCTTTCATAGGAAATATCAAATTTCTCTGGTAAGTAGCACTAGGGTGGGCTTAAAATAAACTAGGGTGGTCTTACTATCAAATGAACTCTTTCCTTGGTAAGGAATAAAGAATGAGTTTGAATTGTAAGAACTACAGTTGGCCTGGTTGTTGTTCCCATGGAACTGTATCCTATGTATGATTTTGGAACTGAATAAGACATTGTGAATTGATTGTTCACTCACCTTGATGCATTAAGCCTTGAATTATGGAGCTTTCTTCTCCACTACTTCATCAGCCCTTAGGATCCCAAAGCCCTTCTTTATACCTGACTTTCCTGTGTCTTCATGTTTGCAACTGAAAGCCACTTCTTTCTATGCAAGGTTTTATGGAAACTATCAGGCCTTAAAATACCCATATCAATGACTTTTTGTTACCAAATTTGACAGCAAGTCATTCACACAGCCAAGATCTCTTGATATCTACCTACTTTCTAGGGGAGAACAGAGATACTGAGAGAAAATTTCAGTAATACGTTAAGAGCCACCATTCATTCAATGAGCAGTCAATGAGCATTGAATGAGTACTAGACGACATGCTCTTACTTTACTAAAACCTTCCAAGGACTCTACAACCTTCATAGCTGAAGTACATCTCCTCGAAGTCCACCCCAGCAATTGCTTATCTACTGTCCTAATCCTGTTAGCCTGGCCTTGGGGAGGAAGGCCAGCAAGCGAGCAGGTTTACATTTACAAAATGCCTCCCACCATGTGCCAGGCACATCTTAGGCTCTCGCTCTGATGACTTACTTAATTCACACAGCAGAGAAGTGCATCAATGTAGACTTTAGAACTGCATTAAAAAGAAAGCCAATGCAACATTCTTTCCTTCTTTGGATTGGAAAAAGTTATTTGGGCCTTTATAGCTTTTTTATAATTAAAAAGTGAAAAATTACTGAAATTTCTACTTTCAAATAAAGTAGTATCTCTACTACTATTTTTCAAATAAAAAAGTTTTAGAAACATTATAGCCTACTGATTGTGTAGGAGAAAATGTAACTAGGTTGATGGGTACAGGCAGAATGCCTAATGCTGCTGCTGAGGGGTTGATAGGCAAACCCACCTGAAACCACTATTATAGAAGTGTTTACACTCTGCTCTTGATCTATAATAAAAACGTTCCTAATAATAAATCCAGATGGTGGATAATATACTGCAGGTATCTTTTAAAGTTAGAAGAAAGGATTTTGAATGCTTTTGCCATAAAGAAATGATGTGTGAAGAGACAGATATGTACCCTGATTTGAACATTACACAATGTATACATGTTTTGAAACATCACATAGCATCCTATAAGTATGCATAATGTTTATGTTAGAAATTTAAAAAATAAGTACATAAACATAAAATCCAAATGGCAAATCCTGGTTTATTTTCTGTACCAATGACACCCGTTAACAGTCAGCAGGATGGCCCCATTCCCAGCTATCTCTCTCCCCTAACATCCTATAGTTTATATCACATTCTAGGGTGGACCCCAGAACACACAGAAGGGATTTGCTGAAACTTTTCTAAGACTGCCTCCTCTATTAGGGTCAGCAGCCCCACCCAGGGCCTGTTTAGAATTCCACAGAATAAAAGATGAGAAAAATAATGAAGGCCCTGACCCAGAAATTCAAAATTTTCTCTAGCCTTAGAGAAAAAAATTCCTCAAGTGACATAGATGTAGAGACCTGATTATTGCCTCATTGATAAACCTAAAGAGGCCAGCCTGTACTTGGGTACGGTTTAGTCTAGCCTGGGTGCAGTAACATTTATCTTAGTCATCATTTTATAGTCCCAAATGTTTTGTCTAATGTTCTTGAGTGCAGAAATTAAGTAGACTCTTAAGTGCTTAGTAAAATTAATAGTGGTGTTCATTCACTTATCTCACTGAGTAGTTAAGTTCAGTTCCCTGAAGACAAAAGCCTCAAGGACCATATTCTTATCTTTGGCTTATGAGTCCTCACCCACTGTGGTGATAAGGAATGCTGTCAGCCTGCAGTCAGAAAAAATATCAGGTGAAAGGCTGTGCTTCAACTACTCAGATAACATTTCTCTTTCTTCTGCTGTGGTTGTAGGCAAAGGGAATGTTCCGGTAAGTAGTCACAATGAAAACTTGGTTTCACAAAATGCACCACCTCTGCGGGTCCAGGGTCGCGGGGCTGACTCTGTACAGCTGGCCTGTTCGGGTCCTGGCCCCAGCAGACGGGTGCCTCTCGGCGGCTCATTCCAGCCGCCTCTCGGTAGCTGCTGTAGGGCTGGCTCCCTCCCTCCGGCGGGCGTCGCTGGCGGATAGCAGGACCGTGCGAGCCCGAAGTGCCTTTGGTCAGTGCCTGCTCCTGCTACCACCCGGCGGCAGCTTTTAGAGGGTCTCAAGCTCCCTCACGTGTGCTAAGTCTGGAAAGCTAGGCTTCGGGCCACTCTGGACCAGGTCCCGGGCGCAGCTGGAAGGCAGGTAACGGCAGAAGGCCCAGATAGTGGACCCGCAGTCGAGGATGAGGCGCCTGTGGGGCGCAGCCTGGGAGCCCCGGGGTTGTGGACCGGGCGAAGAGCGGACAGGGGCGCAGCCGGAAATGCCCGGAGCCAGGCCCGCGGGACTGGAGAAGCGCGAGGCAGGGCGGCGCCTCGCTGCGCTCAGCGCCCGGTTCACCTCGCCCTGGCTGCGGGAGGAGGGGAGCCGGGCCCGCGGGCCTTTGGATTCCGGGACCGCCCCCTCTCGCTCCCCGGCCAGCGGTGACCGGCAGAGGCAGCCGCAGCCTCAGCGACAGCATGAGACCCGGTGCCGCCCTTCCCCGCCGGCGGACGCGTGGCAAGCGGCGGCGGCTGGGCCCATGCGCTCCACAGGGGCGCCGTGGAGCCTCGTCGGCCGCCCGCAGCGCCGACGCCGGGGGCCGCCGCGGGGCGCGTGGGCGCTGACGGCCGCCGGGCTGCTGTGCACTGCACTGGCCGCCTACGCCTGCTGGGGACAGCTGCCGCCACTGTGGCCGTCCCCTGCGCCGCCGCGGCCGGTGGGCGTCCTGCTATGGTGGGAGCCCTTCCGGGGCCGCGGGGGCGCGGCCAGGCCGCCCCCCGACTGCGGGCTGCGCTTCAACATCAGCGGCTGCCGCCTCCTCACCGACCGTGAGGCCTATGGAGAGGCCCAGGCTGTCCTTTTCCACCACCGCGACCTGGTGCGGGGTCCCCCCGACTGGCCCCCGCCCTGGGGCGTCCCGGGGGGCGCGGCGGCGGAGCTGGGGCTGCGCGAACTACACGGCCAGGAGGAAGCGGGGGCCGCGGCGGCCGAAGCTCTGGCGGCCTCGGGCCCCAGGCCCCCGGGCCAGCGCTGGGTGTGGATGAATTTCGAGTCGCCCTCCCATTCCCCGGGGCTGCGAGGCCTGGACGCTGACCTCTTCAACTGGACGCTCTCCTACCGGGCCGACTCGGACGTCTTCGTGCCATACGGCTACCTCTACCCCAGGAGCCACCCCCGCGAGCAGCCACCAGGCCTGGTCCCGCCGCTGGCCCGGAAACGGGGGCTGGTGGCCTGGGTGGTGAGCCACTGGGATGAACGCCAGGCCCGGGTGCGCTACTACCACCAGCTGAGCCGACACGTGCCCGTGGACGTGTTCGGCCAGGGCGGCCCAGGGCTGCCGGTGCCCGACAGCGGGCTCCTGCACACGGTGGCCCGCTACAAGTTCTACCTGGCCTTCGAAAACTCGCAGCACCTGGACTACATCACCGAGAAGCTCTGGCGCAACGCGTTGCTGGCCGGGGCGGTACCGGTGGTGCTAGGCCCAGACCGTGCCAACTACGAGCGCTTCGTGCCCCGTGGCGCCTTCATCCACGTAGACGACTTTCCCAGTGCCTCCTCCCTGGCTACCTACCTGCTTTTCCTGGACCGCAGCCTGGCGGTCTACCGCCGCTACTTCCACTGGCGCCGGAGCTACGCAGTGCACATCACTTCCTTCTGGGACGAGCCCTGGTGCCGGGCCTGCCAGGCTGTGCAGACAGCTGGGGACCGACCCAAGAGCATCCACAACTTGGCTGGCTGGTTCCAGAGGTGAAGCCACCCTCCCTGGATTTGAGCTTTTCCGACTCTGCTCTCTCCAAACACCTGTTTTTACCCTGGGATAAAGGTGACTTGCCAATTAACAATATTTAGCACAAGGATGGAGTGGGAAAATTCGTTGGTTCTCGTGATTTTTTTCACAGCTAGCACTTGGGCTTCCTCTGCTGTGATGGGCATCAGTATTGGGGTGAAGAAGGACCCTTTCTTACCGGGTAGTGTGAAGAAGTAGCTTAGCTACTAGAAGCTGGGCGGCGGGGGTGGGGGGTGAGGGCGGGGTGGATTTTTTGAATTTCTTCCCCTACCAGGAGTCTTATGGCCTGTGAAACCTCCAAGTATCAAACTCACTGCTCCCATACTCACATTTGCCTGGATTAAGGTGAAGCAAACCTCTGGTTTTAGAAAAAGCATTGGTGTGAGAATAGTGGACCGATTGTGTCTACAAGTTTGTTTGTTTCTTTTTTTTTTTTCAAATTTGTTGGCCGGATTCCTCAAACCCTCCTATCCTGGGAAAAGTGAGGAGCGCCCTTCAAGAAGCCGTTAACTTCCTTAACAAGCACTGTTTGTTCTTCCACCCTATGAATGGAAACAAGAGGGTAGATTGTCCTTGGAGGAAGATATATGGTTGTACCTCACTTTGCACAAGCAATGTATTCCTGAAAAGCGGCATTTAAATCAAACCCCCAAAATCCAGCCCTAAGGGAGTTCAGTATTTAATGGAACTCTATGGAGAATCCCTTCATAATGTGAATAATCATCTCCTAATTTATTTCTTCTTTATATTTTCCTATAACCTGGATTTTAAAAAAAACCGTTAAAGTTCAGAGAAAATAAAGCACAAGCAACTTTCATCTCCCCCTTTTCCTAGCAAACCAGCCTGTGTTGACAAACAGAAGAGAAGGAAGCCACAATATCACTTCCACAGTTAATTTGTTTCATGTCTTTGCTAGACCTGAAATTTAAACTGGAATGTTATTCCCTCAGAAGTGCCAAACAGTGAACGAGATTGCATTGCATTATGGGATCATGAGTTTCTAGTGTCTGTTAGTGGCAGATTTTTTTTTGTCAGTGTTTATTCAAATGTTTAGATCCTGGGGAACAGAAGTAAACTAGTGCCTGCAATTACCTGACTCAGGCCTCCCTCCCAGTCTGCATTGTAGTACAGCAAATTCTCACATTTCTGGTGTCTTTGAGACTATGCTGTGGGACCAATCTTGAAATTATTTGCATTGACATTACAGGTTGTTGAGTGAGCAGCTTATCCAACCGGATACTGTCTGCCTGCTCTGTGCCAAACACTGGCTAGTGGCCCTGGGGAAAATTAAAAAAAAAAAAAAAAAGATGTAAGGCATGTCTTTTTCAACATACACTCTTACAACCTACCACTGCCAAAAAGTGAATAGTGACTTTGATAAAACAACTGTCAGCTGGGAATGGTGGTGCACAGCTGTAATTCCTGTTTTCCAGAGGCTTAAACACAAGGATCTGGAGTCCAAGGCCAGCCTGGGCTACATAGCAAACACATGATAATTTTAATGATGTAAACCATAAGTCAATGATTAGAAAGCCATTTGATTTAAAGCCTGAAATAATGGGAGTTTATCCCCAAGCTTTTATGATAAAGACCCTCAGTAGTTATTGTGTGTAAGGTCCAAGATTAGTTTTATACAGAGTTCTGCTTTTGCATTTGATTAATACAGTTATCTGAGTCAAGTTTTACCTCTATGTACATCTATTGCATATATACTTAAAAAGTTCACTAAAAGCTAGGTGCTTCAGTTTTTTTCCCTTAAGAGGAGAAATTAAAAGCTATGGATAACATTTCCTCATTAAAGTATTATAATGTAGACAGAAAAAATTGCAAAGTACCAGTTATCCAATAAACATAAAAGTTCTACTTTTAAAATGGGTACCCGATATTGCCCAGTGATCTTGGTGTTATTGAGGGTCTGCATGGTACAGTAAGAGTTTATGAAAGTAATTTGGTTTAGATTTGAACTGGGTGACTTTGGACAAATGAGTAAGAACCTTAAGCTATAAATGAGAGGAAAATACTTAAGCACTCCTTGTGAGCATTTCAGGAAATAAGTGAATATGCCTAACAGTGAACACTCCACTTATTCTCTGTCCTCATGAATAGGTGATAGATAGATTGATTGATTGATTGATCCTTGCAAGGATTTTAGGTTGCTTTCATATCCATTTTTATGTCTGAGATTAAATCTCAACGTATATGACAGAATAAATTTGAAATAAAAGATGCCTCATATCATGTATTTCAAATAAGTCTCTAAAGCTAATCCATTTTCAAGAATTCTTCAAATTAAGCTTGCATTTGGAGATTGGCATTTATGCTCTTTTGAAAAGAACTGTTTTGGTATGCTATACAGCTAAATTCCTTGCCACTGCTCTTTTAGTATTCCATTAAAAACCAGCTACCTATTCACTGAACATTTAGTGTGAGGAAGAATGCACATAAATGTATTATATATTTCCTATCATGGTCATGCCCTATTTTAAGACATAAACTTTTCTTTCAAATATATTACACATTTCATATTTTAGCACTGGATGACTTCATTACATAAGAACACCTGGAAGGGTATTTGCATCAGAAGGTGATCTGACTTTCATGCAGTACTCACATTCTTTCCAGTTTCTAATTCCTGACAATAGAAGGAAGACAGGGTAGCTTCATGAAAGTACATAGCTCTGTCACTTTCTGCTCCTGTGGCCTTAATAGGCAGGTAATTTTAACTGTTGACCATTAACTTCCTTAGTTTAGTTTTTTTGTGATGGTATAGAGTTTGACCTCAGGGCCTCATGTGCACATGCTCTACCACTTGACCAACACCTCCAGGCCTTTTTCCTTTTTCTATTTTTCAGGTACCATTTCACCATCTCTGCTCTAGACTTTTAAAGATGTAAAGATTTTGGTAAACTAAGCATCCATTTAAAAATATAACCCAAGTGGGCTTCTTGGAAGGGATTTAGGAGTTGGAGCTTAAGAATCCTGGAGACATATTCCTGGGTTCCTCAGCAAGCTTGGCAGCTAGTCGTCTGATCTTGGCAGTTATTTACACTTTTCTGTGTATCCACAGTCATCTCTCATTTATAATAGTTTATGAAGTGCTAAGAGGATAAGATACATGAAGCATTCAACACAGCACCTGTCACAAGGGAAGCCCCTAGAAAATGTGATTACCACCAGTCCCTTTTACAAAGGGAGAAGCCAAGGTCCAGACCCTCTGAAGGACTTCCCTAAGTTATGATAGCAGTGATACAGCTAGCCATGTCCATGAGAGTCACAACACCCCTGAGCCTCTGTCACTTGAGCTGCAAAATGAGGTTGGACAGAATAAACTCTTGGGACTGTCTAGTTCCACTTACTATCCTACTAATTGTCACTCTAGGGCTTAAAGAACTAATTCCCCTCCCAATGTGCCTTCCTTAAATCCAAGGATGAGTTAATTCATAGGAGCAATAAACTGGCAGAAATCCAGGCATCAAAAAAGGAGAATTTGAATGTAAATGTGTGTGTGTGTGTGTGTGTGTGTACACATTGCACAATGAAGGAGAGGAGCCAAATCTTTGGTAATTAGTTTGGTGAATGATCACACGGCATACATTTCAAGTCATTGTTGTATGTATCTCAGGGACTTTTATGCTACACATTCTTTTAAGAAATCATGTCTGTATACATATTCAGATTGCTTTGACAAAATTATTAAAGTAGTGAAATGGAGAAATGACTCCTTGTTTATAAAGTATACCCCCATGCACTGGTGTGTTCACCCATGACCCAAGGAGTATCTGTTGGTTGGGGCAGTTTCTGTGAGTTCATTCGTTCTAGATTGGCAACTGAAATGTGGTGCTTTAGCTCTTCTGAGTTACACCAGGTCCACCTTGTTTTTTCTTGCCTGGCTTGTTCCCTCTAACCTGGTGTCTACACATCTCCAAGGGTATAGGCATCACTCTCCTTTCAGTTCAGTTCATTCTCCTAAATGCTCTGATAGCCTCTATGTACAACCTCTAGCTCCTGTGCACCAAATCAAATAATGTCTTATTTTTGGCAGTATTGGGGTTTGAACTCAGGGCCTCATGCTTGCTAGGCAAATGTTCTACCACTAGAGCTATGTCCCCACCCAAATAATGCTATTTTAAAGAGGTGGAATTAAAAAAAAAAAAACAGGTGAAATAAAGAGGGAACACAATGATGGGCAGAGAGTAGGAAGGCAAGCTTTATTCTTGACAGGATTCTCCAATTGTTGAAAGGGGAAAATCTGAAGTTGGAATAAACATTGAAGATTCTTTTCTCTCCTACCTGCCCTCCTCTAGTGTGCGCACACACACACATACATTCAAATACAGACTTTGAAAAATGGCCCTGACCAGCTGAAGGTAGGAGCAACACTGTCAAGGAAAGACTCAGTAATAAATGAGTTAAAAGAAAGTGCAGCGTAATGGAGCAGGTGCTGAGTAGTGATTGGCAATGAAGAGGGAAAAAAGTAAAAGTAAGGTTTGGCGTCAACAAGTTCAAAATGTTTGAAGAGAAGGTGAGAAGATTAGATGGAAGGAGAAGAAACTAAAAAGATGAGAAAAGTAGAGGAAAGAAAGGGTTAAAGGACAACAAGTAGGATAAAGCAGAGACATGCTCAGAGAATGAGGGTACTACTGAAAATGCACCATTCATGATGTCCCTTTGATGAAGAGAAACCTTTATCGCAGCTTGAAACTAACATCTGTCCGCAAGTGGGAGTGAAATCAAAATGTGTGACCTCCCTGTCAGGAACTTAGCAAAGAGTGAACTAATATCTCACCAGAAACATCAAACTGTCGATTAGGAATGCATCTTTCATCTTGGGAAAAAAATTACATTTACTGCCGTTTTTTCATTCCTTGCTAGCATACTTCATCTGAACTCAGTATCTTCTTTTAAAGAAATCTCTTTTCATATAGTTGTAATCACCAACTTACTCTTAAAAAAGAGGAAAATACGTAAAGGACTTGGTTTATTTAATAAGCTAATTTGGTTTCCTGTAAAATTTTTATTATAAATCTATTTCACATAAGATTTAAAGAAATGGATTTTTATTATGACATCCATTTTGAGATCTTGATGTAATGTTTTTAAAAATTACGGAGTCTCTCCCAGGTAATAATGACATAAACAAATTATACATTGAACAGGGATATATTATTATTGGCTTTTGTTACTATTTATGAAATATGAATTTAAATCTGGGAATGTATGAAATTATTTTTTTAAATTAAAGAATCTTAGTATGCTGGAAATGATAATCCCCTATTAGTGCTCATAAACATCTTCCTATGAGTCATGTTTATAAAGGGGGAGAAATGGACTATTCAACAGCACTTAACACATTTCCTGGGGTCAGGCGTGGTGATGAACACCTGTAATCCCAGGTACTTGGGAGATGGAGTTCAGGAGGATGGAGTTTCAAGGCTAGCGAGGGGTAAAAGTTAGAAAGACCCCCATCTCAATCCACAAACTGTTGTGCACATGTCTACAGTCACAGCTAGGTGGAAGGCATAAGTAGGAGGATCATGGTCCCAGGTTGGCCCCTGGCAAAAATGTGAAACCTATGGGGGGCAGTGATCCAAAGCAAAAAAAAGCTGGAGGCATGGCCAAGGGGTAGAACACCTGTCTAGGAAGTGCACGGCCCTGAATTCAAACCTCAGCACCAACAAAAAAGTTTTTTTTTTTTTTCTAGAATGCTTCTATTGTAGGGACTGGCTAAGGAAAGACTGCAATAATGTTTTAGTCAGGGAACTGCACATGTGGACAAAGAATCCCAACAGATGCTAAATGCTGCTATGACAACGGTCTAGGACAGAAAGATGCACTGAGTCACACGTAGAACAACCTGACTAGAAACCTCAGAATCTCCGCGATTGCACCCCAGGAATGGACTTCTTCCATCACAAGCTAGGTTCCTTTGACATTATTTGTGAAAGTACAAAGGCTGAAGTTTCTGGGCTCAATACAATGTCTACCTGATTGTTTTCACCAACACTACAGTTAAAACAAACGCCATCATGAAGCACCGCCTTCAAGATGACTGACCTCCATAGGGGTTTGTTCCCCTAGCAACTAGGAACATCTGCCCTACCTTATGGTTTTTTTTTTATTCTCGTGAGGTTACGTAAACGTTTTAGAAGGCTCTATTCCATTAGCTGAATCATCCACCTACAATTATCTTGGTGATCAAACAGTAAAGCCTTTAGATAATCCAAGGCAACTTTTGGCTTACCAAACCTTCTAGAAAGGTACACATATATGACTTTTAACAAAAGCTTCTTTGTCAGAAGCTGTTGTTCACTGATTTTTTTATTGTTTTATTATTCATATGTGCATACAATGCATGGGTCATTTCTCCCCCCTGCCCCCACCCCCTCCCTCTCCCCCCACCCCCTCAATACCCAGCAGAAACTATTTTGCCCTTATTTCTAAATTGTTGAAGAGAGAGTATAAGCAATAATACGAAGGAAAAAGGGTTTTTGCCGGTTGAGATAAGGATAGCTATACAGGGAGTTGACTCACATTAATTTCCTGTGCGTGTGTGTTACCTTCTAGGTTAATTCTTTTTGATCTAACCTTTTCTCTAGTTCCTGGTCCCCTTCTCCTATTGGCCTCAGTTGCTTTTAAGGTATCTGCTTTAGTTTCTCTGCGTTGAGGGCAACAAATGCTAACTCTTTAGGTGTCTTACCTATCCTCATATCTCCCTTTCATGCTTTCGCTTTTATCTTGTGATCAAAGTTCAATCCCCTTGTTGTGTTTGCCCTTGATCTAATGTCCACATATGAGGGAGAACATACAATTTTTGGTCTTTTGGGCCAGGCTAACTTTACTCAGAATGATGTTCTCTAATTTATCCATTTACCAGCGAATGATAACATTTCATTCTTCATGGCTGCATAAAATTCCATTGTGTATAGATACCACATTTTCTTGATCCATTCGTCAGTAGTGGGGCATCTTGGCTGTTTCCATAACTTGGCTATTGTGAATAGTGCTGCAATAAACATGAGTGTGTAGGTGCCTCTGGAGTAATTTCTTATTTATGATGCTCCTAACACATGCAGGATGCCGTACATCTATACTTCTCCTGATTACTACCCTTCAGTTAAAAGCATTGTGATTGGCGGCCTCTAGGATGCCTTCCTTTGGGCTCTGTCTCCTGGTCACTGTCATGCACTCTTCCTCCTAGGAGTTTGGTCTGGATGTAATGACTCACCTCTAATGACTAGGTTTAGGAGAAGTGAACAGGGACACTTCTAAAATTATATTAAAAAAACTGGCTTTCTATCTGCTCCTTCCCTTTCTTTTTCTTCCTTTTTTCTCCCTTCCTTCCTTCCTTCCTCCCTTTCCCTTTCCTTTTCTCTTTTCTTTGTATTGGAACATAGGATAAAATTATATATGTAAGAGATTTCTTTAAGCCATACTATCTTTCCTCCAAACTCTGAGTTCAAACCTAAAGACAGAGTTATATGAGAAATTCGTTTACTCTTTGAACTGTGCCACTAATGTTACTCTCTCAGCTTTTTTATGTTCTAAGAAGAGGAAATTACTATTTTATTGTTGCCTTTAGTTGTGGCTGCCTCTGTTCTTCTCTGTGGTTCAAGGACCTACAGTGCTATCCTCTTCTTGTATGTACTGGACAAGAAATGGTTCCGGATACATGGCAACAATTTTGCATGGTGCCATCCTGTATTTCAAGTCAGCACTACTGTTTGGGGTCAGCACACTCAAGAAGCTTACAGTAGAGTACCTTATACAAATAGCTGGCAAGTCTCTTTGCTTGAAATCATGCCACCTGTTTATTGAGAAGGGTTGGTGTGTTATTAAGGTGATGAACCCATTGCAATACAGGCAACTTTGGCCTGATTCTCAGTTTGTAAAACAAACCAGTAAGATTGACCTCAAAGTTCTTCTTTATTTCCACTTGACTGTGTCTCTGAGTTTTCAGGGAACTACAAGCATTTTGCATGAAGTATTTTTTGAGTTTCACTTTTATAAATGAGCAGCTATTTGTCAGACTCCACACACAAACAAAAATACCATTGGGAAAAAGTGTCTAATAAAAATTCCATTTGTTCCTTTCTTTTTATATTTTCCTATATTGTACTCTCTTTCTTCTATCTTCCCTTCCTTTCTTTCCCTTCCTTCTTCCTTCCTGCTTACTTTCTTTCTTCTTAGACATACTGGAACTTGAACTCATGGCCTTCACTTGAATCATCACCCATCCTCCTCTCTTTCCTTTTGCTTTAGGTTTTGTAGACATCCACTTTGGCAACCTTGTCATTCTGTCATTCTGCTTGGAATTCCATTTATACTCTTGCGATTAGGGAGAACATATCTCACTTTATTTGCTGAGGGTGACAGTCATAGGCTTTAATAGTGAGCAAGTTGAACCAAGGATGCAAAATTCAAGCTTACTTCTGTACATCAGTCATGAGAGTGAACAATTTTGTCTTATTTTTACTAGTACAGTATGCTGCTCTCCAATTGCAAAAAATTGTTGAATCATTTGGGTAACATAGTAAAAGGTTGAAATAAAAGTTCTTTATGGAAGAATGTGATGGGACAATATAAACCAGAAAAGAGAAACTGGAGGGGAGTTTGCTCCTGGTCTTCTAATGTCTTCCACCACTCAACATTTAGGAAAGATTTTTATCACAATGATTAAGCAGTTTAACATCTAATGCTTAATGAGAATTTCTCTTTCTCTGGACCCTTCAATAATGTATTTTTCACAGTTTGTTAAAAAGAGAGACTGTTCATGTTTACAGACTGAAGTAAACTAGGAGGCATAACAGTGGAATCATCCAGAGCACACTGTTCTGGACCAGAAAACAATTGCTTTATAAGACCTTTGAGGACAACTACATATTAGATAGTAATGTCTTCTGACTTATATACAGGGTACTGTGATTATATAAGGGATTGGAAAAGTTTTCTTTTTAGTGGTACTGGAGTTTGAACTCAGAGCCTCATACTTGCTAAGCAGGTACTCTACTACTTGAGCCATTCCGCCAGTCATGGAAAAATATTCTTGTTTTGAACAAATTCATGCTAGAATATTTAGAGGTCAAAAGGCATGTCTACAACTTCTTTGTGAATGGATCATAAAATACACACATATAAAGAGAAAATAATAAAGCAAATATGGCAAAATGTTAACTGGTGAATCTCTCCAAAGGTTTATGGACATTCTTTGACCTACTCTTGGAACTTTTCTGTAAATGATAAACTCTGTAAAATGATAAAGACTATAAACCAGGTATTTGCAGCAAACCTCAAAAATGGAGACATTTCAGAGATAGTTTCTCTAAAGTCAGTGATTTCCAGGTCTCACAGTAACCTTCAACATTGTACTATGTGACCATCCTGGTAAGACAAGTAAATGGTATACAAAGAACAAGAAGGGATGAAACAAAATTTTTGTTATTTGTAGTTGATGTGGCATACAAATTCAATGAAATAAAGACAAGCTATGAGAACCAAGATCAGCAGGCTTGACAATATCAGTTTTACACTTTGAACTACCAATTACCAGTAATCATCAATTACAAGATATAATGAAAGCAAGACACGAATTGCAATAGTAACAAAACCATAAACATTTTTGAAGTATACTAAAACAACACATGAAACTGTTGACAAAAATGAAATTCGGTTAAAAGACATAAAAATAAATGCAACAAATAATGTTGTAAAGATGGAAGTTCTTTTCAAATTTATTTATACATTCAATACAGTACTGTTGAGATTTAAGCAAGCTCTTAAACTCATGCCTGTAATCGCAGCTGCTTGATAGGTGTAGCTCAAAAAGAACAGGGTTCCAGGCCAGCCTGGGAAAAAAGATAAGGAGACCTCCCCCTCCCCCCACAAAAGAGCTGTATCTGTTAGTGTGCCTGTCATTGCCACTACACAGGAGGCATAAGTAGGACGTGCAAGTAGGAAGATCTCTGTCGAGGACGGCACCCAGACAAAATTGCAAGACCTAACCTCAAACATAACTGAAGCAAAAAGGGCTAGTGTGTGGCTCAAGTGCTAGAGCACTGTGAGGCCCTGAATTCAAACCCTAGTACCAAAAGAAAAAATCCTTGACAAACTTATTTTAAAATTTATACAGAAGAATAAAGCTTGTAAGTAAATGAATTAGAAGAAAAAGAGCAAGGACTTGTCCCACCACATTTTATAAACAATACAAAGAAGTGATGCACAAGAACAGAAATGGCAGATGCAGACTAGAACTGTGAATCTATGGTAATTGGTCGTCTGCTGAACGTGCTCCACAAACCATTATCATTAAATAATTATTAAACTATTATTAAAAGCACAGACTTTAATAATGATGGAAAAATGGCCGAGCTTAGGGAAATAAAGTTGTATCCACGCCATGTACACACGTGTTTGTGTGAACTCCTGAAGGGTAGAAGATAGTTACTGTGAACAATAAACTTACAAAGTTAATTTTAAAATCTCCTTACCCATGTAAGTTTAGAACAGACAAGTTTTCCTTTTACAAAGTCCCTCAAAACAATACAGTTTAAAAACTGCTATATCTGACTACATCAGAATGAAAAATTTTGGTTAGACATGTCAAGTCAAAATTAACAGGTGATGGACTGTGAGTTAATGTTTGAAATATAGAGGAAAAAGTAAGGTACTTTCATAACGAAAAAGATGAGAAATGTGTTTTTAAAAAGAGCAACAATCTCCCAAACTGTCACATTGTTGAAGAGGTGCTTACCCACACTAATGAGAAAAAAAAAATAACTGAAGAAAAGTAACACTGGATTCGCAAAAAACAGAGATGCTTCAGGCCAAGTTTGGGGGGGTGGTGAGGGCTGGTGGAAAGAAAACCGACGTCTAGGTCCCTCTTTTCACGTGCTCTGGACTCCACCCCCGCACCCTGGCGCCCCGCCGCCCACACCAGACCTAAACCTCAGTTCCGACCTCGGACAGATGTGGGGGAGCCCAGCCTCCACCCATTTCCACGCTGAAGACCGCTCTGGGACTTGTGCGCTCGTGGGGAGCATGAGTGGACGTGCCCGCACCAGGGCTCGAGGCCAGGACCGCAGCCCCAGGGCCACAGAAGTGGGGCACTGCCCGGCCTCCTTGTCGGTGTGTATGGTGCTGACCTGGCCTCGTCTCAAACTTCCCTACCTCTGTGTTGGGCCTGAGTAGGGCCGCCTTCTGTGTGTATCTACTCCTATCTCTGAAAGCGCTTTTTCCCTACTTGGAGTCTTCCTGAAGTTTCTCACCTTTTTTCTTTCAAGGGCTCTGAGTAAGGGAAGAGCATTGGAGGCACTGGATCATTGCTTTCTGAGTTTCAGTTGCTTGATTTGGTTGTAAATTGCCTGGTAAAAAATTGATGTACCTTTATTATATAGCATGAAAACTAACACATTTGCTCTTGCTAACTGGTACATAAAAGGAATAATTGCAAACATGTGTGGTTTACATTCAATTACTGTTGTTTGAGCAAGGGCTGCTTAAATGGGCCCAGAATAAGCAACTTTTGAGTGTCAACTTCATACTCAGGGTTTGGAGCAACCTTTCAGACTTAGACCAAAAGTACTCGACTGAGTATTTTGTGATCATTTTGCCTTTAAACTCATGAAGTGGTCTTCTGACCTTAACTTCTTGGACAAACAGAAGTAGTTAGTGAGAAAAAAAGAAAATTTTAATAGTTCTCTCTCCATCTATTTTTGAGCTAATTTGGCCAAGATTATTGAGGAAACTCATCCTCTGGGCTGGTGCTCCATTTATGTTCATACCCGTGGGCCATGAAGGCCTGAGGCCCATGCATTACTGTGCCAGGACCACTTTCATGGACTCTCTGAGCACAAGGATCACATCTCTGCCTCTTACACTTGAAGGGTTTGACACTGTGTCAGCTCATAGTACTAAAAGCTGTCTGGTGAGCCAGGAAAACAAGCTCCTCTATATCCTTTGGTCTAAAATGGACACTTTTCTCATCTCTCAAGAGTTTTAACTGTTTAACAATTTTGTTTCCCAGATAATCTAATAATTTAAGACATGATACTGTTCTTATCTTTTGATAACATTTTTGTTTGTGACATATCTTAAATCTGAACAAAACTTTTTTCCCATTTTATAGACCACATCCGTTGATCTGAGTAACAATGACGCGTCTTCTAGCAGTGGCTTCATGGGAACCAGCACGATTTCACAGCAACGTAAGTGCAAGTCAGGCTGTTTTGCTTTCATCCCATTCCACCTGAATGGAATGGAAATGACTTCCCCAAACCCCAGAGCAGGGGCCAGTTTTTTGAGCATTCTGTTCTCTTTTTTGAGGGATGTCCATGGTCATATTCCTTTGGAACTCCCTAACACAGAGTGAACTGCTGAATTTCCTGAGTGTTTGGTAGATGGTAATCCATGGACATGAGGAAGCTAGTTTTCTGATTCTTTCTGTTAAGTGAAGAATTTTGAAAAAATACTCTTAAAAATCTTATGGCAATGCTATTGCCTATCTGGATGGTAGAAATATGGCACACATGCTGCTTCTGTCTCCTCTTCCCGTCCATCCTGAGCTACAGTCCTGTTTGATGGCAGCTCTCTTCCCTGCAACCCAGATGTGATCTCAGGAAATTGGTCAACATGCTACTCCCAGTAGCCACTACCACACAATGTGGTTTACTTGGGCTGCCATAACAAAGGAACACAGACTAGGTGGCTAAACAACAGAAATTTATTTTCCCTCATTCTCATTATTCTCTCTCCTCTCTGGATATGGCCGCTTTGTTTCTGGATTCACAGGGTGTTTCCGCTGTGCACTTTTGTGTTCTAATTCTTCTTCGTGTAACATCAGGCCATCTTAACCACCTAACTGTAACTAACTTCTTTAAAGACCGTGTCTCCAGATTACAGTAAGTACTCCAAATTCTGAAGTCCTCGGGTTTGGATTAATATAGCGCAGAGTGACAGGCATTACTGTGTTCTGCTCACGTTTTAGGTGAGGAAAGTGTATCTCCTGGCGATGTTGGAGGTACTGTCATGGAAAGAGCTGTGAAAATGAGCCGGAGCTTCATGGATTTGGGCATCTGTACCAGAAAGAAATTGGCACATGTGAGAGACTGTAAAACAGGTACCCAGTACTCATGTTACTTATCTTTTTAGTGTTACCAAATTATACTTTAAAAACTTTTATTCCTAGATCTAAAATAAATAAGTTCATATATTCACTTAATAGATGTTTACCGAACATTTGCTATGTTCAACGCATTGTCTATATACTTTAGGTATCTTAGCCTTAATTTTCTCTTTTATTGATAGAAACAATATCTTCCTCAAAACCACATCTCACTTTTGGAAAAGATTTTGTCCTTATACCTGAGGTAGGGTTTAAAAGGGTGCTTCTTTTCTTCCCCAGCCATTATTCTCTGTGGAGAATCATAACCTTTCTGGATTCAGCTGCAGAAAGGAAAACATGGTATGGGTAATTCTTTACCCACATTCTGGGATCACTCCTGAAATTCCATGCACAGTTGTAGGCATATGTGTTTTCTGGGAAGTAGGTCTGTTGTTTTCTTTGGTTCCTTCTTCACTGATGCAGATCAGTGTTTTTCAAACCCTTTTTTTTAAAGCCAAAACAAGAACAAGAAATGGATATGTTACCATCCAGCAAACACATGCATACACATGCAGCTGCAGAAAAAGTTTCACGAAATAGTACTTACCCTCCTACATTCCAGGCACTGTGGTCCACTATGCAATAAACATGCTTTTGTGTCACTTCCTAATGATGGGACCAGCTATAGTTTGAAAACACTGGTGTAGATTATTTCAAAATATCTCACCAGTTGCTACATTTTCTAGCTTGAGTTGTCATCCTCATTTATAAGAGCAGCTATGTTGCCATTTCCTTGAAATCTGAGAAAACAAAAGAAAGCTTTCCTTTAACTGAAGTAGCACAATGACTCCTTGCTCCTTCCAAATAAATACCACAGGCTGAGGCCAAGGAAACCCTAAAGTACACAGGACACTTTTTCTTTCTCACCACTTCAGGGGCTCATGTTTCTATTTCCTTCAAGAAAAAAAGAAAAAGTAGTGTCTATTTGATGTCATTTCTTTTCCTCTAAGAAACTGAGTGACTCTATAAGGAAAGGCAAGAACAAAGTCCTAGTACCCTCCTAGATTCTGGCAAGGGTGGGGGTGGGGGAGCTTATGCTACCCTGAGCACTAACTCTCTATGACATGGTCATTGATTTTTAAATCATGTCCCATTGATTTTTAAACTGTGAATTAAAATTTCTATAGGAGGAAAGTTTGGAAACACACATGGCTTCCATGTGCCTGCAGAAATTAGAAGCCCAAGTCCTGTCTGCTTTCCCACAGGACAGAAACAGTCCCTCCCCCTCTCCCAGCCTGCCTGCCTGCCATCTCTTAGTCCCCGAGTCTTTTTCAGATTTGCATGGTGATCAAACTACTAATAGAACTTCACGATTTTCAGAAGGATGGTTAACTTTTGATTATCTGTAGTTCTCAAAAGTGGGGGGGGATGTATTATTGGACAGTTTCTTTGTCATCTGAGAACAGCACATTTTCAGGGTAGCATGTGAAATTATTACTGATTGGACTTGCAGAAAAATAGAGCTGGAAGGCAGGCTTGGGAGGAGCCTGGGAAATTAAGTTCAAGTGCATCTCTTCTCCCAAGGTCAAGGATGTCAGTGTCTATTCCATGTTGCTCTGAGGCTTGCTTCACACACGATCCCAATTTAACTCCCAACGGTGTTATCAGGCTTCAAGTTTAAGAGATTTTCTTGCGTCACTGAGTAAAAATTCTTGGTTTATAGCAAGTACTGTGCAAATGTAAATTAAAGTATAAAGTTATGTGATTAATTTTATCATGTTATGATTTTTAAGGAAATAATTCTGTTTTTTTGTTTACCTTCCTTAGGTTCCAGTGGAATACCTGTGAAATTGGTTACAAATCTGTTTAATTTAGATTTTCCCCAGAACTGGCAGCTATACCAGTACCATGTGACATATATTCCAGATTTAGCTTCTAGAAGGCTGAGGATGTCTTTGCTTTATAGTCATAGTGAACTTTCCAACAAACCAAAAGCATTCGATGGTGTTATCCTTTTTCTCTCACAAAAGCTAGAAAAAAAGGTAAGGTGTGGTCAGTCTTTTCAACATGTGTGTGTGCATGCATACACACATGCTACCATGCATGTATTTAATGATGGGTTGATTGTCATGACAGTGGGAACGAATATTTCACTAACTCTTCTCACTTTCTTCTGTTCACTGGCTTGAGCTCAGAGACTTCCTAAGACATCATCAGTAATTGAGTTCACCACTAAAAGGCTGATGGCATGGCATTTAAAAAATAACAGTTGTAAGTGTCCTTAAAACATGCGTGGTTTTCAACTTTTCCTCAAATTGGCAAGACGCTGATGAATACCACTTAGCCTGGTATTTATTCTGCTTTATTGCTTCTGCACAGTTGTGCCTGTGTGTCCAAGTAATTTCACATCAGTCTCTGAATCTAGGACTGCCATTTCTTTCATGACTTGCTCCAGCATATAAAATATGAGTCAATGATACCAGTTCTACGAGTCTTTTAAAAATGTGACTATTGGAAATGACAGTTGAATGTTTCAGATTCCTTTATCCATTTTTATGCTTTCAGCATTTTCATTCCTGAAATAAAGAAATTGGTATTGATGTTTCATCATATGCTGTACTCTAAAATGATCTTGAAATTAGCACAGGGAAAGAAAAGAACCGGTTTTGTATGAAATCTTCATCAATATATTTTATCAATATATGACCTGCTGCTCAGTTATAGTTAAAACGTATTCTGAAAATGATACTGCAACTCACCTTTTATTCGGATCTTAATATTGACTCAGGCTGCATCCCTTCCAATTCCCTACTCATTTCCTAGGGTACTTATTTTTGGAAAGAATCTCTCCACTGATTCATTCATTGTGTTTCCAAATACGATTCCGGAAATCCTGTTCAGCTGCCTCCTGACCTTCAGATCCCATCTGTGCACTGAGGATTCATACCTATTTGCTACTCTCATGTACTTATAAAGTGCCTACTGTGTATTTAGTATCGTGGAAGAAACAGATAAATGAAGCAGGGTTCTTCTTTCAAAAACTTTTTATTTAGTAAGTGCCCTAGTAGTAATTAGGCTTTTTATTATGCTAATATTTAGTGAGCATTTGCTCACTACAGTATTACGTTTCCTGATTGGTCCCAGCATCTCTCTCTTGAGAGGAGCAGATCTACACTTTATATATAGATCTGAGCAGGTACTCCCCCACTAGTTATACTGTTATAATGTCTACCTGACTACATTTCTTGACTGTTTACTTTGCCAGACTCTTAATAGCACCATCGAATTTAATCCTCTTATCAATCCTGGAGCCTGAGAGGTCCAAGGTCGACATACCGAGCTTAATAAAAGGCAGGGTCATCCTTAGCAGAGCATTTTAGTGGGAGACATAATTAGTTTCTTGAGGATGATTTGGATCAATGAAATGGACAACAGGGAGGGGGATTCCTAGGCTGAAGGGGGCAAAAGTCCAAAGATAGGCAGTGAAGGATGTATTTTAGAAAATTTTGGTAATTCAGATTTAACCACGACACTGTGGAAGTTATGCCTCCATAGGTAGGGAGGATTTTAAGTGTCCTGCTGAGGAAAAGAGCCTGTCCTGTATGGACCATTGAAACCTTTATGGGAGCGTTTCCATGACAGCTGTGTTAAATTAGTTACTCTGATCACATCCTATTGGTGTATTCTCAGAAAGAGGTGGGAAGGTCAATGAAATAGTGTAACCAGGATGTCAAAATGGCTTGCATAAAAATTCTAAGCGCCACTCGTTTAACCTTCCTGAGCGCTGCCTGTGCTGTGGATGAGGATAGGATTCATGCCCTGCCCTGTTTAGTCTTCACAACCCTGGGACTTTAGTTGGACTTCCTCCCACTTTAGAGATGGGGAGTCAAAGTAATTTGTTGCATATCACACAGGCTACAAAAGGCAGTGCTTTCTGATTCCAAACCATGTGTACTTAAGCACTGTGGTTAATACTGGTATTGGAACAGCTGAAAGAGATTAGATACATTGCGAGTATAAATCCACTAAGACTTGCCAGCTGGTTAGACTGTGAAGGAGAATGGAAGTTCACTTTGAGGGTAGCAGCCTGGGGTTGGAGAGTCGTGGGGCAGGAAGCAAAGGAGCCTTTGGTGTTTGGTGGGGGAGAGCAGGGGGAGCCAAGCAGTTTGATCTTAGGTGCCTGTTGGGAAATGCAGGTCCTGAGTCCATCTGCTGACACTTTCCGTCAACTCCTTACACCAACATCCTTTGTTGTCTTAATCTTTTGTCCAAAAACCCCTGCCAGGGTTTGAGGGCAGCAGCCTCTCCTGCCTACTAGGCTTTTCCTGATGTTGAAGAGCTCTTCCTACAACTGTTCTGATTATGTACAGTTTTATCTGAGGCAAGAGATAATCACAGTGAAATATTTCATCCCCTGTGAAGGAACTGGTTTTTCTTTATTTCCATGCAGTGGTCAGCTCCTGTCACAGATTCTTGGTTCAACTGAAAAGTGGTTAAACTGCACTGTAATTATAGAAAGTAGTCACAGAATGCCATGTATGCTTACTAATTAGCTGACTTCTAAAATATTACCCTTTAGAAAAATCTCAGAGTACTGATTGATATTTATTGACCTATTTTTGAATCCTTGTATTTTAAAAACCTGTTCTGAGTCCTACCTGGTTCAGAGCCTGTTTTTAGTCAGGGAACTGTTATAGAAACCTATGCATGCATTTGTTACATTGCTAAAAGATGGTTCCAGGGTGGAAGAGCCCTAAAGATTTCTCCAAGCCTATTGTAACCTTTACAAAAAAAAGAATAAGGAGGAAAGATTTGTTTTAGCTCAAACATTCAGAGGTTCCTTTGCAGATTTTAGAATTGCTTTAACTTCTCCCTTCAGTTTTACTTTCCCCTTGGTCTGTCTCCCCCCTCCTTTGCTTTTTTCCTCTGTGATTCTGCTTTTTGAATAAGCTTTCGAAAGGCTGTCCTTGGAAATCCATGAACTTGGGATGGGCAGGCAGTCCACTAACAAGTATCTGGGCCTCTGTGAACCTCCTGAAAATGGTTGCATCATGTATTCTTGTGGGGGGATGTGTGTGTGATTTTTATGGGAGAATTCTTTAACTTTTATCAGCCTCTTGAAGTACTTTATAACCCATGTCCCCTTCTGCCCCCCAACCTCCCAAAAAGGTCAAGACCCATCATTCTGGAATTCTCTTTGTATCAAATCTTTGAACCACGAGTCTGGCTTTGATTTTTTTTGTCATGAAGTTAGAAGGTAGAGACATATGTTGCTTTTTTAGAAATAGTAAACTGTGGAGGAAATAAACCCCTTGCAAACATAATATGAGCATTAGATTATTAATCATGTATAACACTTGCAGTTTTGCTTTTGTTAATGTATATTAAATTGTGATGGCTTTATAACATCTGCATTGTGCACACTTGGGGCTAATCTGTAGCGTGTATTTTAAGTACCTCTTTTTCCAGGTCACAGAATTGTCAAGTGAAACTCACAGAGGTGAGACTGTAAAGATGACTGTAACTCTAACGAGCGAGCTGAACGCAAGCTCCCCTGTGTGCATCCAGTTCTTCAATATCATCTTCAAAAAGTAAGTCACTTCAAACGCAGATTTACTTTGGACTAATGATACCTTTCAGCATAGAGCCTGGGTGTTAAAATGATCAACCATTTGCAGGCAGTGCTCCAGCAATTGTTTAGGACGGTCTTCACATACTTTCGTGCATTCCTGCAGTAATGTATAGCAATCTATCACAGCCTCTTTTTTGCACAAAATCATTATTACCCAGTGTTATCAGAACTGGGACAAGGAATTTAAGGTCATTCATTGGTAGCAAAGAAAATACCTTTTCCTTTTCTTCATTTTCTGTGCTCCATCCCACCTGAGTTCACTGTGTTTGACTTAGTCACCTGAAGGATCAGTTTTTCTCCTGGCTGGCTGATTTAAAATGAAAAAGGCCATTACCATCTGCTTTCTGCTCTGGCCCCATCTTCAGCCCCATTCTGTCCATGTACACATGGGACAGAAGGAAGGCTGCAACTAAGCTTTTTCAGTGTTCTTTATATTGGTCCAAGGATCAAGTGTTCTGAAGTCTCCTTAGGGTAGGGGGAATTTAATCAAGTACAGATTCTCTGGCCCCTCTTTGCACTTAGTAAGCAGAATGTCATGGGTAGGGTCTGAAAATCAGTAATTTTATCATGCTTTCAGAGGCTAGTAGACACTCTAAAGCATATGAATGGTCCTCTGTGCTGCTGGTGTGGATCACTATTATGAGAGCTCAGAAGCCTTAGACATCACCCCTTTGCTCAAGCAGCTGCTGGAGGGGTTGGAGAAGTTTTGGACTTCTCTTAGTAGAGACACATAAAGACACATTCCACACAAGATGCACTGTTTCATAATTCTGCCTGGATATTTTTTCCACTCTTTTGATCAAGTCTGGGCTTTGTTTTGGCTCACAGCCACTCTGGCACGTGTCCTCCTGAGGGACTGTTTTTGAATCAGCTGACATTCGGAAGGTTGCTTTCCAGTGGCAAAGCTTTTTCAGTTGTGTCTTATTTCACTCCGTTCTCACGTGAGTGCCCTGAGGCAGGTACTTGCTACTTGAATCCCCATGTTATAAATACTGAGAATAGAACTCAATGACGCTTGATGGCCCAAATTAAAATTGGAACCTCTACATTCTGACTCAGAACTTCCTGTATAACACTCACCTACATGTTACTGGACAGTCTCCTGTGGATGATGTCTCAAGTTCCAGAGTTGACTGGGGCAAACAGTTGCTGAAGGGGCATCAGATAGAGCTTCCTCCTCTCAAAGGGGAAGGAAATCAGAGGAGCCTCAGACACAGGTTACCTTACCCTGTCTGGCTAACCAGAATGTTACAGCAACCTCAGTTGTAATGGGTAATTGACCACATATTTATCATTTGTGTTAAGCTCAAAGAGATGAAAATAATTTCATTTAAATCATCCTCAAGTAAGAAGTGATAGTTCTTATATGTACACACTCATGTATATTTAGTATCGGGATGTTCCAGTGTTTATGAAGAACACATTTATACTTTCTATATATTTTATTATGGTCAGCTTATATATAAACTTAGAAATACCCTGTTATTGACTAATATTTACCAAAGATTCAAAAATATATGCTTGCAGGATCTTAAAACAATTGTCCATGTACCAAATTGGACGGAACTTCTATAAGCCTTCAGAGCCAGTGGAAATTCCCCAGCACAAGTAAATTTACTTATGTTTTCTGTTCTTCTTAAATGGCTGTAGTGTGAGCAGCATAGTTTATGATGCAATATTATGCTAGTCTGTGTCCTGTGAAAGACTGTAATTTGAAATGCAATGGGCCTTTATAATTTTTGAATATTTTTATAAAATGGTGAATGTGAGGTTTGAAGCCTGTTTTCTTATGTTAGTTTGCTAAGTCATTATCATAGATTCTAGAAGGAATTCAGCAGCTGAATTTTCTGTATATAACAAGTAATAATGAGAGCAAAATAAGCTGCATTGTATTATAACCCATAGCTGCTGTTCTCTGCTCTTATTAAAAGGAAATTAGCACAGCCATGGTGGTTGCCATGAGATCATTGGGTAAACAGAGGTCAGACAGCCGAGCCAACACAACTACCCCAGTGAAAGGCAGAACTGTTCTGAATACTTGCAGCGTGCTCTCCCAACCGGGAGCTGGATGCCACAGGGAACGTGGTCAGCTCTGCCTCTAACTGGTTGGTACTCAGCTCTCCAGAAAATTGTGATCAAGTTAAAGATAACAGGGAGACGTGCAAAAAGGATAGAAGACTGGCGTGGTAAAGGCAAAATGACGCGGGTCCCATATGTTTAGTCAGTGTGTCAGAGTGGTCTCCACATGGCGTCTTATTCATTCCTGTCCCTTATCTCTGCCTGACTTAGGAATGTTTGCAACCCAGTGTAGTGCTAAGGGGCAGCAGGCGCCCAGTACATATGCTTGTCCTGAATGAAGCCTGCCTTCATAGCACAGTGAGCTAAGTCCTCTAAGTATAAACTGGAATTTTTTTTTAAATTGTCTATTTTTTCATGCTATCCTCCTGATCCTCCTAATTTTCATGTGATCCTCCCAATCTCTGCCTCCTGAGTAGCTAGGATCGTAGGCTGAATCACCAGCACCCTAGCCATTTCTTCTTCTTTAAGATTTTCAGTCCATGTAGAAAGGATCTGATCTCTTATGTATCCATAAATGGTTCATATTTATTAGTTTATTAGTCTCATTAAATCTTTCTCTCTCTCTCTCTCTCTTTTTTTGATAGTACTGGGGTTTGAACTCAGGGCTTCATACTTGCTAAGTAGGCACACACAGTAGGAGTTCTACTGCTTGAGCCACACCTCCAGTCCATTTTATTCCTGCTATTTTTTGGAGATGAGGTCTCGCAAACTATTTACCTGCGCTGGCTTCAAACTGCCATCCTGCCAATCTCAGCCTCCTAAGTTGCTAGGATTATAGGTGTGAGCCATGGGCCCAGCTCATTTATTGGATTTAGTCACTGTCTTCAGCTTTGATGTGGTATGATTTTCTGACCAATATGTTTGCATGCTTGCACATATCACTCCATGAAAATATCATTTCTGCAGCTAACTCCTAACCAGAGTTGTCCAGTCTAGAATACCAGTGGTGCTAAGGTTGAGAAACTCTGCTTTATAGTAATATTTTTTATCCTAAACATAGGTTCAAAGACACTCCAGCCAAAAAAAACCTAGTTTTTAATAAGCAATGAGAAGAAATCACACTAAAGAAAAAAGTTACTTCTAAAAAATTAGAATGAAAAATTACCTCTTAAAAATCTGTATTGTTTTTCTGGTACAACATTTTAAACATTAAATTTTAATTTTTCTCTTACTGTTTTTAATTGTTTTTTTAAAGATTATCCCTTTGGCCTGGGTTTGCCATTTCTGTATCACATTTTGAAAGTAGGCTCCTGTTTAGTGCTGACGTGAGTTATAAAGTCCTCCGGAATGAGACCGTTTTGGAATTCATGACTGATCTCTGTTACAATACTGGCATGTCCTGCTTTACCCAGATTTGTGAGAAACAGCTGATAGGGCTTATTGTCCTTACAAGGTAAACGTCTGCATCTACATAATTTTTCTCTATAGAATGGATTGTTTAACAGTGTCTGGGTACAAGAATTTTATTGGCTAGAATACAGGTCTGATCAGTTGGCTTTCCTGTGCAGAAGATCTGGCAACTCTGTTGTCTAGGATTCAGTCTTCCTCATGTGACGTTATGGACTGTCTCAAACTGACATCTTGCCAAATTATCTCTCGCTGTGCCCTCACCCTCATTCTAACAGCCTTTGCTGCTTTAGTGCCTCTGGCTGAGTTCCCTACCCCCAATTCTGCCTTTCAAACCTTCACCTCCACAAAACCCAGCTCTCATCTTCCTGATGCCACCCTTGCCAATTTAGTTGGAATCTGCCTGCTCTCAAAAACACTTTGCTGAGAGGCCTCTCTTCATGGCCAATATATTGCATTTTATTATTATGGTACAGAACATGAGACCTATAACTCACTTTCTCTATAAAGTTTTGAGATCTTTTCAGCTGAGAGCATGTTTCACTTGTCTGTAAATTTCTGAGTTTATCTATGTAGAATTTGCTCTTAATGCATATTGTACTGACAGGTACACTGGCTGATGAGATGACTTCCTCAGCTCAAAAAAATGCATCAGATACTGTTGCTAACCCACAGATCTAGTTTAGTGGACATGCTATCCTATCCTAGCCTGGCTTTCCAATTACGGTTGCTTTTCTGGGTTATGTAGGAGGGAGTGAGACTGGTTAATACTCTATACTGCCTAGGGTGGGAAGGCCTCCCTTTAGCCTCCTGTCAAGATCTTGACAGATTAGCTTATCATACTCTTTCAAAACAACTTTTCAAGCCACCCAGAGTTCTGGAGAAACCTGCCTTGGAGTTTTCTGTCCGCAGGTCAGGGCACATGAGGACACTCCTGGCTGCACAGAGCCAGCCAGGAATGAAGGAAAGAGGTGCTTGGAGTGGTCTTAGCCAATCTATTTTACAGTTAGGCTGAAGGCCCTCAGTGGGAGGTTAAGTGGGATAGCAAAATGGTGTGTTTGGTCAGTATACTTGGTGGTGATTTTATTAGAACCTGGGAGCTCAAAGAATCTGAGTGACACCAGAAGCAAACAGGAAAGTTTAGTGCAATGCTTCCTCATTTGAACATTTAATAATGATTTACCTGAAGTTAGAATGTCTATTGGTGAGAAAAACACATTGTTGTCTGCCGACTTTCTCACCACATTTATTGGGATACAAGATAAGAATTAATTAATACTCTTCTCAAGCAAGAGCTGATCATTAAAAACAAAAAAAAAATGACTATCGTACATTACTATGTTCCTTAAGTTCTGACATTCTGCCATGGATCTTACACCTTGAATTAAAAGTGTGGTGAAGTAGCTGCTTATTTAAGATTATTTGGAAGACTTTTTGAAAAGGTTCTTACATTTACCAGATACAATAACAAAACCTACCGTATTGATGACATTGACTGGACGGTGAAGCCCACACATACCTTTCAGAGGCGGGATGGCTCTGAAATCACCTATGTGGATTACTACAAACAGGTAGGGATTTGTGTCTTTTATCTCCTTTCCTCTTAGCTCAGAGAAGTCTCCTTAGCTCTTTCCATTCCAGCAAATTCCCCAAATTGCCAGGATAAGTCTGCCTCCCACAAAATTCTCTGACTTGTTTCTTCTCTATCCCTGGCTTGACTGAGATCCTCATTGTCTGAGTAATCTGTAAAAAGCATGTCTAGGGCCAGGTCCAGTGGCTCAAGCCTGTAATTCTAGCTACTTGAAAGCTGGAGAAAGGAAAGATCATGGATTGAAGTCACCCCAGGAAAAAAGCTTGTGAGACTCTATCTCAACCAAAAAAGCTGGATATGGAGCATTGCTGTCATCCCAGCTATGGTGGGAAGCATAAATAGGAGGATTGCAGTCCAGGCTGTTGTGGGCATAAATGTGAGACCCTATCTCTCAAAAATAACCAAGTTAAAAAGGGCTGGGTTGTGGCTCAAGTGGTAGAATGTCTGCCTGGCAAGCATGAGGCTCTGAGTTTAAGCCTGAGTACCCATATCTGGTAATGTCACTTCCAAACTTAAAAACATTTCCATGGCAGTTTATTGCCTTAGTAGACAAATATAATCTCCTCAGCAGAGTTTTCAGGGCCCTTTATGCTCTGGCCACCCCCTGTCATTAAGCCTTGTCTCTTACTTCTGTCCTATCCCTTCCCCGTTCCTTGGCTAAGTGTCTCCCCTGTGCATTTTCACACAAGTTGCTTCTTCTTCCTGAATACTCCTTTATACAGACAAACCCTAAATACTCTTCAGTGTTCATTTCAGCTATCAGCTTCAAGGGAGTCCCATGGCACTTTTTCCGGACTCCCTGCCCTGATCTTAGCTGTATATCAGGTCACTTCAGGGAGGACATGGGTGGTCTGAATTCTGTTGTGGACTTGGGTCTCCCTAAGGCCTGACTTGAGCTCTTGTATTTCTGGATTCTTTGCACATAGCAGATGTTCAAGAAACCCTTATTGATGGAATCTCCTAATACCTCTTGAATCCCTGTTCCATTTATCACGATTACCCTGCCCCCCACTTTCCATGTTCAGCTTCTTTCAGAGACACCCTCTCTTTTCACCTCACAGGTAAATTTAAAACAAAAATAACAACAATAAAAAGATCAGAAACCCTTTCTTGATCTTTCTATACCTGCAGGAAAAGCTCTCTTTTCCTTCTTAGTTAACTTTGGAAAGTCCTCCACACTAGCTCCAAGCCCCTTCAGTTCTTCCCAAAGCAGCAGTCTGGTATCTGGCTCTGTTGTTATGGAAACGGCTGTAGGAAAGTCAAAGTCAGTTATCTTTATTACCTTATGCCATGTTTGGTGGCATTTTTTTCTTTCCTTATCAGTAATTATTTTATTTCTAATTGACAGATAATTGCACACATTTATGAGGACAGTGTGATGTTTTAAACATTTAAACATTGTGTACTAGAGAGTATATGTTAAATGAAAGAAGCCAGGCACAGAAAGACAAATGCTGCAAGATTTCACTCTTGTGTAGAATCTAAGCCTCTGAGCTCAGAGAAGAGTGGAGTCGTGATTACCAGAGGAAGGCAGGCATGGGAGAGCAGATGCTAGATACAAAGGCACAGTCAGCTAGGAGGATTATAAGAGGAATAAGGTTTGTTCTACAGAAAGAGTGATTACAATTAACACTGTTGTATGTATATTTCAGTAACATTTGTCACTTGTGACCACTCCCACCTGCCTGACCTTCTCTCTTCCTTCCTTGACTACTGAGTCACACCCTGTGGTTCTCTCCCAGATTTTACGTTATTCTGTCTTAGCCTCTTTTGACATTTGTCTCTCTTCCTTTCCCCTCAAAAGGAACCAGTATTCACCATTGATCCCACAAACCGGATCTTTTTGTTGTATTTGAGATCCCTCAAATAGAGTATTTTGCATTACTTTCATTACTAAATTATGTACTCATCTTCATCCCCAGAGCATATTTGCATGAATGTCCTGCAGGTATATCAGATTAAAAATAATTTAAGCTGAATTATATTGTCTTTTCCAATCCTATTTCTTCTGGGGGGAATTCTGCTCAGCTGGGAAGTTCTTTTGCTTTCTTCCTCTTCTCCACCCTTATCTACTTATTCAGTTGTCACCAGGATGAATTCTGTTCCTTTTATCCTCCCCAGCCTGGTCCTAATCCAGTAATGATTCCCCCATAGGGTAGGTGTTGCAGGCACCCCATGTGGTCTCCTCCCCAGCTCTCTCTCCACCATGACCCAACATTCTCACTGCTACTAGACAGATTTTTTCTGCCCAGAATGTGATTAAGAGCATAAACTCAGAAATGAGAGGACCCTGGCTCTAGCTATTAACTTTGGGAAAATCACTAAACTTGAAGGTTAAAGATGGACCTAACTAATCTTGCTGCTAAGGGAATTTATTTGTCTGCCATAATAGTGTAGAGTAAGCATTGAACCAGACAATGGTGATACAGAGCCTTTACCCCAGTGCCTGCATGTTGTAAGCACCGAATGAACCCTGTGAATGGTGGAGCCCCTACTCCTCCCTCACTATCCTCCCCTTCTTCCTCTCTAGCATCACACAGTCTGACCCCACCATGCTCCCCTGTTTACTCACTAGAGGTTAAGTGGTCCTTAGTCTTTGTGCACATTTACTAGACATCTGCATGAAGCCCCTCCATCACTAGGTCAAATCTTAGCTTCAAGGTCAAGTCCTGTGATGTTCTTTCTGACTTGCTTCCTGTCATACATGTTCTCTAGAAGCACCACATTGCTTCTAGAACATGTTTTCCTTGTAGAACAGGGAATCCTGAATGCGTAATGCCTGACACAGCATCTTGTGCATAAAATGTGCTCTGTGTTTATTAAACTCACAGGTTTCTAAACACTTGGGTTTCTTTCCTACACGATTGTATTTTTTTCTTATTTGAAAAGATGTATTTGAGGACTTGTGGTTTTTCTGAAAAGGGAATCATGGTAAAATCTCATTCACTTTTTTTGTAGTGAGTTATAGCACACTGCAAATATTTTGTAATTAGGTAGAATATTTTGTAAATTTGTGTCAAATTTTAGAATGTCCTCTGTCCAAGGAAAGGAACACTAAATTATTATGTAGTCAATTTTTAAAGTAGAAGACATTTTCTTATGTGAAGGCTGGGGAGGACTGAGAGATAGAACAGCTTGAAACATCTAACCAGTATTTCCAGGTTCTTGTCACTATCAGAGAAAGAATTCAGAGATGAGACAAAGGAAGTTTTATTACAGAGAGAAAGTACACACTCAATGGGTAAGAGTCACATTTCCCAAGATTTTGGATAGCTCGTCCCTGTAAGCAAACTTTAATGGAGGGAAGGGTTATTTGAGTTAAGATGAGGAAAAGGTGGAGAATTCCAGGAGTAGGTTGGAACTTTCCAGGAATAGTGTTTGCTCCCCTTTTTCTGTCATTGTATGGAGTTTTTGAGTGTGTCATGGAGTCATTTGTATGATGGGAATAGCCAATTTTGCAAGGGTGACAGTATGGAGATGCCACTGAAATGAAGCAGGGACCGTTAGTGGTTGTCTCTGTTGGTTATATTGGTCCCAGCCAGTTTGGGTGGTCTTGCTTTTTCTTTGATTGGTCATGCAATGTCCTGCTGTAATACAGCTCTATGCTTGCATCAGCCTCGAGTCACTTGATAGTCTGCCTCTTTTTTTCCCTATACCTATCTTGTCTACCACATTATCAAGAAAAATATTTGAAAGTCCTAAGAAAATTGGAGCAAGGGAGAGTGTTAAAATCAGCTGAGGATAGCTCCTTCACGGGAGGAGTTCTTGATCCTGCCCCATCCAAGAAGAAGACTCTCTTTCTGGAACTTGCCCAGCTGTCCTGGAGCTGTTTCCTGGAACTCTCCTACTTCCATGTTTTCTTCAAGGCCCTTTATTGTACTTTACTTCCTTCGCAAAGCCCTCCCCAGTTTACCAGCCACTAGACCCAGTACTCAGTGGTGTAACAAGCAGAGTTAAGGGTTAAACCTGGCTGTGCTAATTTCCAGTTATGGAATCTTGGGAAAGTTGTTTGATTTCTTACCAGTGTTTCCTCATCTGTGAAGGGAATGATAACAGTGTCTATCTCCTAAGTTTGTTGTTAAATGGAGAAAAATATGTGCTTAGTATATCATTATTTGTGGTTCTCTGGTTTGCTTTGAAGATAATGTAGCTATGAGGAAAGGCAAGGCCCTTGCCTGTTTTATTCCTTTCTACTGCAGTTCCTAAGGCTTAGTAAGACTTGGTAAGCATGCCACACATACTGAATTAATGAAGTAATGTATAAAAAAAGCTTCTCAAAGCTGTTTATCCATACTGTTAGTCGTACTCATCACTTTAACAAGTGATTCCTAAATTTAAGAGAAAGGCAGTTGTTGATGTGAGCACTACACAGTGCCCAGGCATTGTGTAAATTACAATTCCAGTTGTTCTGCCATTAGTGTTGAGTAAATTATAGAGAGTGAATGTTAATTTGAACATTTACCTTTGGAAATGAACTTTTGGTCTGGCAAGAATGCTGAAATTCAAGTTTAGGAAAGAAAAGGGAGTAGGGTATGAACTGACAATTACTTAGGACTCTATGAATTAGACACCATCCTAGTGGATTGCTGGATAATTCTGAGCTTCTGTTACCCTCATTTCATAGATGAAGAAAGGTAACTTCCCTAGTGTCACAGCCCAAGTAAATGGAAGAGCTGATGATCAAATTCATATTTGTTAAACTTCTGATCTGTTTCCCTGTAACATTTCAGATGTTAGTAGTCCTCTTTTTGAGCTCTAAGGTTGACTCAGCATAACCCTTGCCTCTAACTTACATTCACACATTTCCAAAATGAATTTGGGTGTTTATGACTGGTTATTTAAGCATTGGGCATTGTGCCTTAATCATCAATGAGGAAAATGCTGCCTTTGAGTCATATCTCTTGAGAGGTCACTGAACTGTGTATAGAACCAACTATTCTATATATTTTTAATTGTATTTTATTTTTTTAAATAGAGCAGACTATTCTAAATCTGGATAAAACCCAGAGAAAGCATGGACATGACCTTTTTTTAAAATGGTATTACATTATAAACAATAATTAAAATCATAAACCTGGTACTCAGATACAAAAGATGAGTCCCAGAAAGTTATAAGGAACTGAAAACCAGGGATATTTTTTCTTCCACTAAAAAAAAAAATTATTGTATTCATTTGGGAATTTGTTTCTTTCTTATAACTAAGGATGTTCTTCTTATAGTGTTTCCACATTAACTTTTCCCTCATTAATCTTGCATTTATAGCAATACGATATTACTTTATCTGACCTAAATCAGCCAGTGCTTGTTAGTCTGTTGAAAAGAAAGAGAAATGACAACACTGAGGCTCAGATTGTTCACCTGATGCCTGAGTTCTGCTTTCTAACAGGTAACGTTAATCTTTTAAAACTCTGCTGGGCTGCTGATCACAGACTCCTAGTCTTCACAGTGGGCAGAACTTCCTTAAGTTAGCTGAGTGCTACAGCATCAATTAAAGTCATGGAGGATGGGCCTTTTAGACATTTATTCAGTAATATAGACAGGTGGAAGGGCAGAATGCTCGTTGGAATCCATTTCCTTTATCTCATGTACTCTACTTGTTACCCTGATGTAAAATAAAACTCCAGGTATTTCCCTAAAGCCAAGCTGCTTTTTGCTGTTTTTTGGACCATCACTAGTATAAGAAGCAATATGACTTTTATTTTCATCAGGTGTATTATTAGAGTGATGCCAAAATGATCCTTGGTTTCTTTTTTGCATGAGTTTTGAAAGGTGATCCTCACTATACAGCAGAACCTGAGTAATTGTCCTGAGTACTTTTAGTAATGCTTACTTGACTAAAAAAGAGGGGACTTTCTATATTTGTATTGCTTAAGTCACTATTGATTTATACATTTATTTTGCCCTTAGAAAAATAAATAAAATATAATCTTTGAAGAGAGGGATGATCGTTGCTCTGGTGTTTGGATTTCATGTGGTCATCAGTCACACAGTTCACTAAGCACGTCAGATGTGACTAATTCACTGAAAAACCGAAATGAGATGTGCTGCACGTATAAAAACCAGACTGGCTTTTGAAGGCTTACTATTAAAAAAGGAAACTACCTGAGTAATGCGTCTTATATTGATTATATATTGAAGTGATAATATATTGAGTTAAATTTGAAATAATTTCGTTTGTTTCTTTTGGCTTAAAAAAAAGTCCTGGCTACTAGAAAACTTTGATTGGCTGTGTGGCTTGTGGCTTGCATTTCCATTGGATGGTGCTCTCCAGATGGTGAATCTGATTCAGCTTGAATAGAAAAGTTTCAACTGTGTTCCAGATGGGCTGGGATTACATTGCATGTGCTCAGTTTCCCTCTATTGTTTTGGTTTGCATGTCACAGGTCTGACTGAACAGGCAACCTCTGATTTCCACCTGATGAAGGCTGTGGCTGAAGAAACACGTCTTAGTCCTTTGGACCGGCAGCAGCAGCTGGGCAGGCTTGCTGACAATATCCAGAGGTACTGAGTGCTTTGCTGAGACTGTGTATGCCCTGTCTGAGGCCAAGTGTGTAGAAATGGATGATTTATATGATGCTTTGTTCCTTAATGAAAATACCTACTTTTGTCAGCCCAGAGCAAGGCACTGAAACATTCATGTCTAGTGTTTAGCGGTTCACCCAAGATGCTCAGGAGTCATGGCAAGGTTGAAGAGAAGGGATGGAAGGATTTGCACCCCATTTCAACTGGACAGCTCCACTTTCATTGTTTAGTGAACTGAGGTCTGGGCAAGCCTTTGAATGAGGGAAAGAGTTACCAATAAAAAACAAAAATAAACAAACCACCCCAAACCCCTCCAGGCCCCTGATATTCAGTGGCGGGATAGGGAATGCTTAATTCTTGATAAAACAGCCTCATCAGATGAACTTTCCCACTGTACAACCTTAGACTTGAGATGCCTTGTCCTTCAGTTCAGATCGCCTGATTCTCCGACTGTATTCCTGCCCTCACTTATAACAGCTTCTATAACCTGTGAAGAGAGAATTCAGTATCTCCCTGTTCTCCTTTCTGACTTTGTAAAACCACTGATGTGGTGTGGTGGTTACTGGGCACTTGAAATGTGGCTAATGGCACATCCTGAGTTGATAAGATTTTGGCTGTATTAGGATAAATAATATATATTTAAAAGTAATTGTTGTTTGTTACTTTTTAGTTTTTTAATGTGGATACCATACAATTTTAAATTGTGTTTGTTGGTCTACATTGTTATAAAATGATCATTTTTCTTTAAAACAATTTTTAAACATGATGGAGGAATTTGGAAATTTACATAAACAAAACAAAGAAGAGAAAGGGAGAAAGGAAGGGAGGGGGAGTGTGAATTCAGTAATTATTTGTTTAATACATGAATGAATCATGACTGAATGAACATCTATGTTTTTGCTGGATATTTCCAAATGCATACTTCTTTATAGGAAAATGGCCTGGTACTGTACATCGTGTTTTATAACTTTTTCACTTAAAGGTTTACTTGAGCATTTCCATATTATACTGTGTCTCTCAGTCATGCTAGTGGCTCACGTCCTCCTCATAGTCTTCCTGCTACCCTGTCGATGCTGTGCATCATCTGAAGCTTAAATCCCATGTCCCCTTCCTTTGTCATCTTCCATCCACTCCCAAGCCAGCAAATTCAGATATTCTTGGAGATATCACCACATCCAGAGGCTCCAAATAACAGTTTGTTTTTAGGAATAATAATATATTGCATTTATTAAGCACACAGAATGTGTGGTAGCACTTTTGGGATACTGTCCCATTTAATATTTACATCAAGTCTATGAAGTAGCTATTTTTGTTATATCTACATCTAAAATGTAGATATAAGGCTTTGAAAGATTTAATAATCAAAGTCAAATATTATTAAAGGTTCAATGTAGGAGTTAAACCATGTCAGTTTGGCTCATTTTCCACAGTGTGCCCCAGTGGAAGCCTGTCCCATCTCTGCACATCCCCAAAAGGCACAGCTATCTCAGAATTCTTTTGAGCAGGAAAAAATTTTAGGAAATAGGAACCAGGAATCCTAAAGTCAGAAAACGTGCCCCCAAATAATCCAGCAAGTTATAATTATATTTCTAATGATTAAAAGTTAAGGAAGTAAGCTCACTAATGATTTAAAACAACTCTACCAACAGAAACAAGATTGCTCGTTTTGAGCTAGAGACCTGGGGACTGCATTTTGGAAGTCAAATGTCTCTGACAGGCCGGGTTTTGCCTTCAGAAAAATTATTAATGCAAGACCACATAGTAAGTATCATGATTTTATTTCCATTTGAAATTATTTACTTGAGTATGTATAAGTTTGATCATTTACTAGAGTTATGGGGGCTTATGATATTTGATAAGTTTCTTGTTGGCCTTGTCCCTGCCCTCCCTTTGTCCTAAGACTCAAGTAAGCTCATCACTGATTTTCCTTCAGTATGAATTTACTTGCTTGGACTTAGTGGCACCCAACGGACATGATTTAAGTTTGTCAGAAAATGGTATTTCAAACCATTCTAATTAAAATTCACTCACATGACTTTTTTTTAAGTGATCATTACCAGAGAAAATTCTATTATCTGGAGAAGGGTAACTCAAACAGATGATAGTTCTTATTATCAGAGTTTTAATAGACATGTCAGTTATACCTGTTAATCTTTCAAAGTAAAATGATGGGTTTTTGGCATTAAAAAAAAGTGAAGAAACACACAGACTGCATCCCCAAATGTGACACTTGGACAGAGGTGTGCTGAAACCCGAAGAGACAAATCTTTTGGGCTTCAGTTCAAGAAAAGAATCTATTATATGCAAAAATTGTATGTTATACTTCACTTTTCCCATTTTGCCCATTTTTAGAACCGGATGCAATTCAGTTCATTTAAAAAAGTCTCTCTTCTTTATTTGGTATAATAAACTCACATGTCTAAACTAAGTAACTAAACAATGAATGTTTCATGTTGGCAAGGTGGGGGATTGTTTTCATCATTTCCTTTTGATAATCTATCCAAATTGCCAAACCTTTATTGGAGAAGCTGAAGACAAAACTAATTTTCGAAGTAAAACAACCATTTTTAAACTGCTGTAATGTAGACTCCCTTCAGAGTCTTGGTCAGGAGTCAGTAAAGCTTCAATTTCAGATCCACATGTGAAACAGGACTTAGAATACTTAAAACAATCCTTCTCATCATCTTCATAAGTGAAGTCATATTTGCCAGAGCCCATGTGTGTGCATGCATGTGTGTGTGTATGTGAAGAGGGGGTCTCCTTAGGAGAAAAAGCATAAAAATGGAATTACCCATTCAATCCCTAGAGGTAGTAACTAGCTAGAGGTGACTATATCATCACTTCTGGCCAGCTCTTTCTGAAACTAGGTCCTAGGAACTGAGTGAAGTTCCAAAGGTCCAATTCCTGGATCCCAGTCTCCATAGGATGTCAGCAGGCAGTGTTGAGAGCAAGAGGGCTGTGGCTGTCTTCATATGAACAGGAACGAACCATTTATAGAGGACTAGCACCTCCCTCTTGTTCTCATGTTAAAGTCCCCTCCTGGAGCCAAGTCCCAGCTCACCCACCAAATGGCAAGGCATCACCAAGATGGTGGTGACTAGAAGTCACAGTGCTTGGTACAGGGTACCCTGGCTATAACATCAGGCCACCAGTGTACTAATCCTGTTACTGCTGCTAACTGGTTGGCTCAGCCACAGCTTTGAGTCTATCAAACAAAGCTATTGTGTTCCTTCTTAAACATTAGTGGTCTCATCTTTGCTTCCAAATGTAGCTACTCCTAGCACAATGTACAGTCTTAACTTCCTTTTAGGGCTTGTCAGTTTTCGTATGGTGATCTAGAGTATCAACAACCATCGTTTTCAATTTGAGATAGCAGAATGACTGAAATAAGGAAACAAAACTGGGTGAGCCACTTAGGATAAAGGTCAAAGATTCTTAGGGCTGGAAGAGAACCTTAGAGATCTTTGAATCAGAAACCATGCTCTGCACACAGCCAAGACCCATGAGTTCTTATTGCGGGTTCTGCACCTGGGTCCTGCAGACCTGGGATGATTCCTAGATGCCTCCACCCCCAGAAATAACACGTGTTCTGTTTAGATGTGTGGCGCACATGTCTGTTTTACTACTGTGAATAGCATATTGTCTTAAATTGCTCTGTTGTGACAATACTAGCCATCTTCTTACTATCTTTATTTGATTGCCCTTTGAATAAATTTGTTCAATCCTTTTATGCTCTTTGTTTTTCTCAGTGTCATCCTGTGTCTGCTGCTAATTGGTCCAAGGATATACGAACTTGCAAGATTTTAAGTGCACAGTGTTTGAATAAATGGCTAATTTTATGTAGTAACAGAGCTGAAAATGTGATCGAGGGCTTTCTGAACTGTTTGAGAAGAGTTGGAAGTTCCATGGGATTTAATGTGGGCTACCCTAAAATGTGAGAATACACTGATTTTTTTCATATATTAATTTGGTTTGGCTAGAAGGTAGGAAACAATGTCTAATATAACTACAAAAGCTTCATTTTAGTAATGTTTCCTAATACAGTGTGAAGAAGTTAATTATAAGACAATGGATTTTTTAATGATTAAATTATTTTGTAAAGCTAAAGTATATTTTATCTAGAGATACGTAAAACTTTGTTTTCACAGGTCTTCTTAGGCAAGTCTCATTATTCAAAATCTTCAAAATCTTATAAATCCTTAATAAGTCCATATTTTGCTTTTCAACTTCTTCCTTTTTCATATCAGTTATTTGTAAAACTTAATAACAAATAGGACATTAAAAATAAAATTTTATTACTTGATAGATTTTATGCCTCAAAATTTAACGTAAAAATAAGTCTAACTTTTTCTGATTCTGTCACTGTAATATAAGATTAGTCATTTATTTTCTGATGAAACCAAAGTCAGGGATTTATTCTTCGGCCATTTATCAAGAAGCTGTTGCACTAGATACTGTATAGGTGCTGGTAGTGAAACGATGAAGAAGTTACTCTAACTTAACAAGACATCTGTACGTATACAAGCATACTCAAAATGGAGTAGTTTCGCTTTAGAAAAGCCATAAAACTGGTCATGCCTGACTCTATGGAACTTGATATACTTATAAAGGACAATGGCTACTTCTTTTTCTTTGTTTTAGTGGAAGTACAAGTGTCATAATTGGCAGGGTGGGAAGTTAGTCTTTAAACATATGGTTACTAATTAATTACATCCACAGGACAAGTATTGAAAACCATAGCTATTCCCAAGGTCTCATTTTATACCACAGTTTAGTATTCTCTTATCAAATCTGTTAACAAACCACCTGGTTTGAGTTTCCCCTGCTCCAGTTTCTCTTAACCCATGAGCTCCGTACATTAGGAAAAGATGAGGAAAAAAGAGCAGTCTGCACATCTCAGCCTGGCATCACAGGCTTTTCCTTACAGTCATTCAGTGAACAAGTCCATGCTGTGTTGTGTCCTTGCCTTCTTTCATTTAAAAGCCCATTTTTTATTCCAGTCTTCTTTTTTATTCACATATTCTAGTTGTATAGGAGGAATACATTGTGACATTTACATATGTGCTTACAATATATCTTAGATTCACTCTCTGTTATTCTCCCTCATCCCCTCACCCCTTCTTAGAACATTATTAGCTGGTTTCTTTATTCTGTTTTCATACATTAATACAAAATACAGCCACCATATTCACCCTCTCTTTCTGTCCTCCCCCTTCTACTAGAACCCACCCCCCAGAAAGGACCTGTTTTACTTTCCTAGCCTTCATTTTTTAAAAAAGTGTATATTGATAATCCAAGGGGGCTCACCATGGAATTTCAGACATATATATATGGTGCTTTAATAATATTAAACCTCTTACTTACTCTCTCTGCTGCCCTGCTCCCCTATAATTCTCTAGCCTATGGTGCATTGCACTGAATTATCTCCATACACAGATGGCAGTGTTTCAGAATTTTCACTCTAACATTCTCTTTCTCTCTCCCACCTCATGCAGTCCCCTCACTGAGACCACCAATACAGTCATGGTCTCTCTCTCTCTCTGTGTATACGTAGATAAGATTATGTATGTATTTATGTGTATGTTTATCTTATAGGTGTAGCTTGCACAGATGAGGGAGAACATGCAACTTTTCACCTTTTGAGCCTGGCTTACTTTGCTTAAATGATGTTCTCCAATTTATTCCAGTCTTTATCTTACCTATAAAGTATCCACTTATGTTAGCTGCATATGCATAGCTTCTTTCATTTAAAACATTTTCCTGATGGTTTTAGATAGAAGGGACAGAGAAAGCGGCTGACTTGAAGTACAAGAATTTGAATTGAAAAAGTCAGAACCACCTAACAGCTGAAAAGTTCCTTCCGGCCATGTATGTAGCTATGTTGAAATCAGCAGTCGGGTTACCAGTCCTGCCACCTGCTGGGCAAGTTTTAAAAGGCCACTGAACATTGAGACAGTCCAATCATGTCCACATAAAAGAAGCTGATTGTGTACAAAGAAATTAGATTTTAAGCATAGGTGTGTGTGAATTGTTGCTGTGGTTTCTGGCCCATAGCACAATGGTGCACACTTGATAAGACTAGCTGATTGACTAAGGCTGGATATTCCAGGCTCCACACAAGCTACCAGTATGCTTAAAAACCAAAAGAACCCAAACAAAAACAATCCTTTCTTTTTCCTGAATTGCGCAGATGAATTTAACTCAAGCCTGATTTTATTTTAAAATTGTCACAGAGATTCAGTGCTAGAGAAATCATGGTGTGCTTTAACCTGAACCCTGTTTCAAACATTTGATAGTATGAGTTTTAATTTTCAAAGTTCACTTTCAACACAATTTTGAACGGAAATATTAAAGGAATTCTGTACAATTGAAAAAGTCATTTTTCATCAATACTGTGATAGTAAAAATGGTTAGTAAATATAACGTGTCTTGTACTGGGAGAAGCAATTTTAGACTCAAAAGAGTTTCATTTTTCTCTGATTTTTCCTAAATTTGCTATCTGTTATGTAGCATAAACGTACAAGAAAATCCAGCTGCCTTCCTTCGAGCCATTCAGCAACATGTGGATCCTGATGTTCAGTTGGTAAGTGTAGGATTTTTTTTTTGATTTTTGATGTTTTCTTTTATGTCTAAGCCTTAAAAGAAGGGCTCTGAATATACTATATCATTATATGTTTGCACTTCACTCAAAGCACCCAAAAAAGTATTAATACCAGTACTTTAATTGATTTTTTATCTTCCTGATCCTAACAATTTTTTGTTTTTGTTTTTTGGGGTTTTTTTGGCAGTACTGAGGCTTGAACTCAGGACCTTACACTTACTAGACTGGCTAGGCAGGTGTTCTACCACTTGAGCCACTTTTCCAGTCCCTCCAATCCTCACAGTTTTTATGAGTCTCTTTGAGGTCTACCTAATTTCCAATTTGGGGGGGTCATCTTTTACTTAAGATTTAAAAGCAACTGATTCCCATGTCATCCCATAACTGTCAAGATACCTGTATTCTCTTTAAATTTTAGGGGTCTCTTGGAGCATCTAGGTCACTCTTAGTTGTTCCAAGATCCTGATGCCTCTGAATTCTTCCCAGCTTTGTGTTTGTTTTATAAATGGCATTTCCTCCTGCCCCACACCTCCCTGTGGGACATCTGGAGTTGCCTTGTTTCCCAAAGTTGTTCGTGCAAGCGAGTGTGTGTGCAAGCCTGCCTGCATGCGTGTGTAGCTGACTTTGCAGACTGTTTGGAGCCAAGGCACTATTACATCGCACTCCACCTTTCCAGACAAGTTAAAATCGACATCCCTGAACCACTCCTGTTTCCTAGATAGCTTTACTCTTCCTCAGGCCTCTGCCTCCTCTGATACTGCATTGCTTTTCCTGCCTGCTCCATTTCCCGTTCTCACTCCCTAGTTCACTCAGCCCAACTCCCAGCAAGTCTGCTCATATCTCATGCAAACTGGTACTTTTCTTTTAGTTAGACACAAAAATATTCGAAGGAAGGTATATTAAATAAAGAGCATTCTCACCCTAAAAGCATGTATTTTTTACTTGAATTGAAATAAAACTTTCAGAAAAGTTGTAAGAATATACAGAGATCTTTAGCTATGTGTCAGGGAGATTAAAGAGGGTACACTCTACCCTTCCCAGAATCCCTGACATTTTGCCATATTTGCTTTATTACTTGCTTTTTTTTTTTTTTTTTGCCTGAACCATTTGAGAGTAAGTTACACACATGATAGCCATTACTCTTGAATAGTTTGGTGAATATTTCCTATAAATGAGGTCACTGTCCTGTGGAGCCATAGAACAACCAACTAAGTATAAGAGGAAGAGCTAGTGAGAGGAGAATTTGAGGAGACAAACAATCAATTTAGGAGAGAAATAGGGAGGAAGGAAAAGCCAAGGGAGATGAGGCTTTGCAGAACAAAAAGGCGAGTGGCATTGATTACTCTGTCAGTGGCTTAAAGGCCACTTAAGAGAATTGTAGGCATGTTTATGTTTGCTTCTTGGCAACAAAGGAGCAAAGGATGTTTAGAGAACCATGCATGCGTTTTGTTTTCAAAAAGCTATTCCCAAACATAAGTAAACCCATTTTATCTTATGTTGTTGTTTTGCCTTTAGGTGATGTGCATTCTGCCTTCTAATCAGAAGAACTATTATGACTCCATTAAGAAGTATTTAAGCTCTGACTGCCCAGTTCCAAGCCAGTGTGTGCTCACTCGGACCTTGAGTCGGCCAGGAATGGTGATGAGCATCAGCACCAAGATTGCCATGCAAATGGCCTGCAAACTTGGAGGCGAGCTGTGGGCTGTAGAGATACCTGTGAGGACTCTTGACAGTTTTCCCTTTCATGAGCAATCAGGCAATTAATTTCTAAATCAGGTTGTGAGATACTATCAAAAGATTACAGAACTAGGGTCATCCTTTTGACATCGTTGGGAGGTTGACTCCATGACTCCCTGAGGATACCAAAATTTGCAGACCTAGTCTCATATATGAAATGCTGTGGTGTTTGCCTAGAACCTACTCTCATCCTCTTGCATACTTTGAGCCATCTCTAGATTCCCCACAAAAGCTAATACAATGTAAATATGAAAGCTGTGGATATGGAGGAGCTTTGCTAAGCTCACCCTGCAAGGTATTCCCAAAGAAGCCAAAGTATAGCCCCTGTTCTCAAGGAGTTCTGTTCAGCTACTAACCTATACTAGTTCATTAAAGAGAGTCCAGCCCATCATAGGCTTGGGGAGGGGACTTGATTTGGATCCTCCCAGCTGCTATTTTAGCTTTCAACAGAGTACTACCTCTCAGAGTAGCCTTGCACTTTATATGGGGGCTCCCCCGAACTTGAAGCAATGGCATAGTCAATGATGTGAATCTCACAGCTTGGGTAGGAACTGATAAAATCCTCTGGTTTCCTGAACTGTAGCCACTGCAGAAGGAAGAGAGGAAAATGAGAAATGGGAAATCCAGCCCATTTCCTGGCACTTCCATAACTATGAGGATGAATTGTTATGCGCCCCACTCCCCATCCCCGGCCTGGTGCATAGCTAGTAAAAATTCCTTAGCAATCCAAAGGACAGGAATGCAGTTTCTCTCCAGAATCCTTCAGACCAGAGGCAAAGGGTAGATGGACTAACTACTTTCCTAACATCTCTTCAGCCACTGATGTCCCTTGCTCACTTCCATGGAAGGTTAGGGTAATTTTGCAAAATATGTATTATACTCTTCCCTACATCTTTAATTCTGTGGTTTCTGATTTAATCATCAGCCTGATCTGGACATTGATCTCCCTGACACATAGCTTAACTTAAAATTTTTACTAACTGAAAACAATTTTTAAATGCCACATCGATCATTGTTTGGGGAAATACTTCATCCCATTAAATAATGACAAATTTAATTTTATAGTTAAAGTCTCTGATGGTAGTTGGTATTGATATCTGCAAAGATGCTCTCAGCAAGGAAGTGTTGGTGGTTGGATTCGTGGCCAGTGTGAACCCCAGAATCACCAGGTACTTTTACAATTACCCTAAAATATTCTTCAATTAGATCCTTTTACTTTTTGTTGTTTTGTTTTGAGTTTTGAGGCAGGATCTCACTTTGTAGCTCAACCTGCCCTCAAACTCCTTATGTAGTCCAAGTTGATTTTAATGGTCATAAATCATACTTACATATAAAAATGTGTTTGATCATATTGGGGTAATATGTGGCCTCATTAAAAAATTTTATACATTAATTGAGGCAAGCTATTTCTTGTAGTTCAGTCATGTTCCACAAATTTTGGATGTGTGGGAATTCTTAGGCATTTATTTTCTAAATGTACCGTCCCAGGCAGTGTACTAAGTGCTTTAAATATATTATGTCAGGCAGCTGAGCTTTGCAATCAGATTGCCTAGCATTATATCCTGTTCTGCCACTTATTCTGCAGTGGAGGCCTGCTGAACTAACTTTGCTGTGCCTCTCCTGGCTATCTGTAAAGTAGTGCCATATCAGAAGGCACTTATGGGAGGTGCATGAGGCAAAGTGCCCAGAGCATTGCCACCCATAGCAGGTGTTCAGTATCTGCTTGCTGTTACTGTTACCATTACTAATACTCACAAGCACTTGATGTGGTGGTTTTTCACACAGATATTAAAACTGTAGGCAAAATTATGCATAGTATCTTAAACAGTGGCTTATGGTATTCCTTAAATTGTACTTCTTAGAATTGCTTCAGTATTTGTAACTAATATATTTTGAGATTGTCGCAGCTGCCTATGAGATGTTTTCTTCCTGGCTCGAGGTATTTGATTTATTTCATTAAATTAGTGTCAGGTGTCTATTTGGGATTGTGGGAGACAGGAAATGTAACACCATGCTTGCGTGGTTACAACTCATCTCAGGCTGTGTAGAATTTATTTTCACAAATAAAGTAGGAAGTCACTTTAGTTTTTTCTCAAATAGTTGCCATTTATGAGAAAATTTCCTGTTAATGTTTTTCTCCAGTTTATTGAAGTATAACTGATGTATAATAATTGCATATATTTACGTTATGATACATGTACCAAATTAGCAAACACATCACCTCACAGTTACCTCTGTGTGTGTGAGTGTGTGTGTGTGTGTGTGTGTGTGTGTGTGTGTGTGTAAGAGAGAGAAAGAGAGAAAGAGAGAGGGTTTGGTCAGAATACTTGAAGATCTACTGTTTCCCTCAATTTCGTGACTCTCAGGTTCATCATGTCATTGTTAATGGCAGGAGTTCCTTCTTTGGAGGCTGAATAATATTCTGTTGCATGTACATATCACAGTTTCTGCATCCATTTATCCATCAACAGAGACTTAAGTTGATTACATATCTCAGTGCCATGAGGGTCTAGGTATTACTTTGGAATGTAGATTTCAGTTCACCTAGATATATGCCTAGGAGTGGGATTGCTGGATCATATGGGAGTGCCATTTTAAATTTTTTGAGAGACCAATTGGATCCTTTAATGGTTGTGCCAGTACACATCCCCACAGCTATGTATAGGGTTCCCTTCTCTTCCCCAGTACTTGCTGCCTTTTACCTTTTTATAATATCCATCCTAACCAATGTGAGGTAATGTCTCACTACACTTGTGATTAGTGTTTGTCTAACAGTTAGTGGTGATGAACGCTTTTTATATATCTGGTAGGCATGTAGCCATTTGTATGTCTTTGGAAAAATGTATATTCAGGTCATTTCTCCATTTTCATAATTGTGGTATATTTCCTGTCTGTCAGATATTTGATTTTTAAATATTTTCTCCCACTCTGTAAGCTGGTGTTTCATTTTGCTGATTAATTACTTTGCTGTGCAGAAACTTTTTAGTTTGGTGTATTCCCACTTGTTCATATTGTTGTCTATACTTTTCACGTGATACACAAAACCAATCATTGACAGGCCAATGTTATGGACTTTCCCCTCTAGTAAAAGGATCTAATTTCTTTGTTTGTTTTGGTTTTTGTTATTGTTTATTTGTCCCTTTTTTTTTTTGCATGTAGATACCCAGTTTTCCAAGAATAATTTATTGAAAGGCTTTCTTTTTCTCATTGCATTCTTGGTGCTTTTCTCAAAGGTGAGCTTGGTGATATAATTTGAAGTCAGGAAGTGTGGTGCCTCTGCCTTTATTCTTCTGTTTAAGATTGCTGTAGTTATTTAGGGTCTTTTATGGCTTCGTACAAATTTTGGGATTTTTTTTTCTATTGCTGTAAAAAATGCCATTGGAATATTAGTAGGGATTGCATTGAATTTGTGGATCACTTTGAGACGCATGAACATTTCGGCAATATTAATTCCGCCAGTCCATAAATATGGGATATCTTTCCATTTATCTATGGTAGCTTCAATTTTTTTCAGCAGTGTTTTATAGTTTTAAAAGTATTCTTTAGTGTGTTACGTTTTTGATGTTATCATAAATAAGATTTTTCTTAATTTCTTTTAAGGATTCTTTTAAGGATAGTTTGTTGTTAGTGTATAGAAATACAAGTGACTTTTGGATGTTAATTTTGTATCCTGCAATTTTACTGAATTTATTAGTTTTAACAGTTTTTTGGTAGAGTTTTGGGGGGTTATCTGTAAAAAGATCATCTTTGTCAATTTGGATGCCTTTTATTTATTTCTTTTGTCTAGATTCTCTGGCTAAGACTTCCAGCACTCTATTGGTGTGATAGAAGTGGACATCCTTGCCTTGTCTCTAAAGCTTTCTGCTTTTCACTCTTAAGTATGATATTAACTGAGGCTTTTCAGGTGTGTATATTGTGCTGAGATACACTCTTTCTGTGCCTGATTTATTGAGAGTCTGTGAGGTGAAAGGATGTTGATGCTTTGTCTGCCTCTACTGAAATGATTATGTGATTTGTCCCTCGTGTTGTTAGTGTATCACGTTTATTGACTTGCCTGTGTTGAACCATCCTTGCTTTCCACGTATGTGATCCTTTTAATCTGTTACTATATTTGGTTGGTGGCCTTTTTTGGAGACTTTTTATATATCTATTTATTCATGGATGTTGACATATCATTTTCTTAAAGTCTCTGTCTGGCTTTGATAACAAGGTAATGGCCTCATAAAATAAATTTAGGGTTCCTTTCTCTTCAGATTTTTGGAAGAGTTTGAGAAGAATTAATGTTATTTTTTCTGTGAACATTTGGTAGAATGTAACAGTGAGGCCGTCATATTTTGGGTTTTCCTTTATTGGAAGTTTATTATTATTATTATTATTATTATTATTAATTCAACCTCCTTTCTCATTACTGGTATGTTCAGATTTTCTATTTCTTTATGATCCAATCTTGCTAAGAATTTATCCATTTCTTATAGGTTATTCAATTTTTGGGCAACTAATTGTTCATGGTCATATGTATATAATCCTTTGAGTTGTGCAGTGTTTCATTTAAAGACAGTATTTGCCAGTACTGGGGTTTGAACTCATGGCTTTGAGCTTGCTAGGCAAGCCCTCTGCCACTTGAGCCATGCCTCCAGTCTATAATCCTTTGAGTTTCTGTAGTCTCAGTTGTGATGTCTCTGGTTTTATTTACCTGAATCTTCCCTCTTTATCCAGAGTTTTATCAGTTTATCTTTTCAAAAAAAACTAAACCACCCTGTTGATCGTTTAGTGGTTTTTAGTCTCCATTTTATTTATGTCTACTCTGATTATTGTTACCTTCCTCATTTTCTTAACCTTGGGCTTAGTTTGTCATTTTGTACATCCTTGAGGTATAAAGTTAGATTGTTTACAAGCCTTATTTTTCCTCATGTGGGAATTCATCTCTACAAACTTCCCTGTTAGGACAGCTTTTATGGCATCATGGGACTTTTGGTATGTTCTGTCTTTGTTTTCATTTTTTAAGATACATTTTAATTTCTTTATTTCTCCTTTGACACATTGGTAGTTCTGGTATATTCTATCTAATCTCCACACATTTGTTATCTTTCCAGTTTTCTTGTTTTGACTTAATTTCATGTTATTATGATCAGGAGAGATGCTTGATGTGATTTCAGTCTGCTTAATTTTTTTATGGCTTACTATTACTTGTCCTGAAGAGTGTTTCATTTACCCTTGAGAAGGAGGTGTATTCTACTGCTGTTTGGATAATATTTTGTAAACGTCTATTAAATCCTGTTGTTATAAACTACAATCCAATTCCAATGTTTCTTAATGATTTTCCATCAATCTGTCAATTGATAGAAGTGGTTTATTAAAAATCCCCCATTACTTGCCAGGTGCCAGTGGCTCATGCCTGTAATCCTAGCTACTCAGGAGGCAGAGATCATTGTTTGAAGCCAGCCCCAGGCAAATAGTTCTTGACATCCTATCTCTAAAAACCCATTACAAAAAAGAGCTGGTAGAGTGGCCTTGCTAGGCATGTCTGCCTAACAAGTGTGAGGCCCTGAGTTCAAATCCCAGTGTTGCAAAAACAAAAACCAAAAAAGAGAAGTCCTCTATTGCCCTTATTGTATTCCTATGTATTTATCCCTTCAGATCTTTTAATGTTTGCTTAATATGCTTAGGTATTGTGACGTTGGTGCATATATGTGTACAATTGGGTCTTCCCCTTGGTGGACTAAACTCTTTATCATATACAATGACTGTCTTTATGTCATGTTAGGTTTTCTTTTAAAGCATATCTTATCTGATGTAAATATAGCTATACCTGCACTCTTTCTGGTTGCATTTTTCATGGAACATTTTCTTTCATCCCTTCACTTTCAGTTTGTGTGTGTCCTTAAAGCTGAAGTCTCTGGGAGGCATCATTTAGTTGGTCATACTTTTTATCTGTATAGCCATTTGTGATTTTTGATTGGAGAATTTAATCCATTGACTTTCAAAAGAATTTTTTTTTTTGGTGGGACTGGGATTTTATGGCTTGAGCCACACCTCCAGCCCCATTTGAAATAATTTTTGATAGGTTAAGGGACATACAATTGCCATTTTCTTCATTGTTTTCTGGATGTTTTGTAGGTCTTTTGTGTCTTTATTTCTCTCGGTATCTTCCTTTGTTATTTGATTTTTTTGTAGTGATACGCTTTGATTTCCACTGGTTTGAATCTAAAAATGTCTCCTGAAGGCTCATGTAAAGGTTTGGTTATCAGCTGCTGCTTTTGAGAGGTGAGGACGCTAACTGCATCAATGGATTAATCAACTGATGAATCTGTAACTGGATGGACTAGTAGGAGGTGGGACCTATTTGGAGGGTAGGTCACTTGGGAGCATGCCTTTAAAAGGTATATCTTGGCCCTAGACCCTTTCTATCCATCTCTCTGTTTCCTGGGTGCCACAAGGCAGCACCTTTCCTCTGCCATGCTTGTTCACCATGGTGCTTTGCCTTGTCACACATGGGCGCAGAAGCAATGGAACCAAGTGACCATGGTCTGACTCCTTTCCTCCTTTAAGCTGTTTTCTCAAGTATTTTGTCTTTGTGTAGCTACTGTAGGTTTTTGCTTTGTGGTTACCATAAGGCTTACCTGAAACATAGTTTTATGTAACAACTGAACTTCCACCGCACATAAAAACACTTCACTTCACTCCCTTTTGCCATGCCTTTAGATTTTGGTGTCACAATTTACATTTTCTTGTGTATCCATTAACAACATATTGTAGCTACAGTTAATTAAATTCTTTTTTACTTTAACTTTATACTAGAGCAATAAGTGATTTATGTATGAACATTACAGTATTAGAGAATTATGAATTTGACTATATGCTTACCATTAGCAGTGAGTTTTATACTTTCATATGTTCATGTTACTAATTTAGCATCCTTTCATTTCATCCTGAGGAGCTACCTGTAATATGTCTGGTAAGACAGGTCTAGTGGTGGTGAGCTCCCTCAGCTTTGTGTGGGAAAGTCTTTACTTTTGAAGGACAGCTTTGCTGGTAAAATATTTGTTCAAGAGGTTGTCTTCCCATCATTCCACTGCCTGAACTAAATGTTTTTTCTGAGAAATCTTCTCATATCTGAGGATTGCGTTATATAAGATAAGTCAGCCTCTTTTCATCCTATATGTGAAATTCTGCCTTTGATTTTTAAGTTTGTTTATAAGGTGTCTTGGGAGTTGTTTTTTGGGTTGAGACTATTTTGAGGACTTTTGACCTTCAAGTAGGTGGATGTCCTGTCACTTCCTAGATTTGGGAAGTTTTCAATCATTATTTCTTCAAATAAACTTCCTGTCCCTTCTCTCCTCTTTGTGAAATTCCCAAAATGTGAATTTTAGCCTTTTTTATGGCATCCTGTAAATCCCATAAGCTTTCTTTATTAACTTTTATTTTTAAAAATTTTTTCCTCTGAATTTTCTTCATTTAAAAATCTTTTCTTCTTCTTCTGAGAATAGACTCTTCTACTTGATCAGTCATGCTATCTGTTGCATTTTTCATTTCATTTATTGTATGTGTTCACTGTAGACTATAACTTGGTTCTCTGGTGATTTCTCTCTTTACTGATGTTCTCCTTGTGATGTCATTGCATAGTCTATCTGTGTTCTCTTGTAGCTACCTGAGTTCCTGTACAACACTGCTTTTGTATTCTTCCTCAGGCAACTCACACATTTCCATTTCTCTGGGGTTGGTACTGGAATATTATTGAGTACCTTTGGTGCTAGCTATCATGTTTCCTTGAAATCCTGCCTTCCTGTCTTCATATATGAGAAATTAGTCACATCTTCAGTCTTTACTGACTGGCTTTGGGAGAGAAATGCCTTCACTAGTCATCCTGGCCAGGCATTCTAGGACTCTCAGACCTCCTCTATGGATGTGTCTGTGCTGGACCTCTTACTCCTTCTTAGGACAGTCTTAAGTTCTGTACCTTCTCTCAATCTCACAAAGGCCAGATACTGAAGGCCTCCCTTTTGTCTTTCATGGAGTGGTACCCACAAATGCTCACATTTCTGTCGAGTCAAGTCAGCTGTCTACACAAGACACTTACTCTCACTGTCTGGGAGTGTGCTTGGGGGGCCAGCTTGGAGTTGATGGTGAGATGTGTGGAGCATTAGGGGTGCCTGTGGGCCAGTTGTGAGTGGGCTTCGGGCAAGGTATCCTAAGCAGGTCTTGGATGGCCTTCCTGATTGAGATAATGGAGCAGTTGTATGGTCTGAACTGCTCTTACTTTCTCTTACAATCTCCCAGCTGTTCAGCTCAGTGTTCTGGGCAGCATCCCACAAGGCTGGAGGAGCTCAGGTGTCCACTCTCTACATGATCACATTCCCCATGGAAGAAACCATAGACCAAGGGATCTCTCTTGGCATTGTACTATGTTGCCTTCGGGGAGGGATGATGTAAGTAAAGTGAATCTATTCCTCTTTCCCTTCAATGCATCTACTTACAGACTTTTACTGCAGCAATGTGCTGTTGGAACTTCTCCATCAGACTTGTGACTCACACTGAGGTACTGTCATCTATGGGTAGTTATTAAAAATCTCTCTCTCTCCCCGCCCCCCCTCGTGTGTGTGTGTACATGTGCATGTGTGTTTAGGAGGGAATGTTAGAAAGCTCCTGTTCTATCATCTTGGTTATGTCACTAAGGACTTTCAATTTGATAGCAACATTCCTAATTGTAACTATTGTTATATAAATTTAGAGAACTATAATAATCTTGGCACACCATGTTAGTCAGTTTATGTTGTGAGAAAATACCTTAGGACAACAACTTACAGGAGGAAAGATTTATTTTGGCTCATGGTTTCAGAGGGTTCAGTCCATGGTGGTTTGGCCTGATTGCTTTAGCCTGAGCTGAAGCTGAACACCATGGAAGAGAGGATTGGTGCAACAGAGTTGCTCATTTCATGGCAGCCAGGAAGGAAAGTGAGGGACAGACCAACAGACAAGATACAACCTTTAAAGACATTTCCCTAGTGACCACTTTATCCAATAAGGACCCACTTCAGAATTGCCCATTCAGTGGATTAATTCATTGATGAATTTAGTGCCAATTTAGTGAGTAGGTGATCCAATCACCTTTCAGTAGCTCTCCCAGCTGGATACTAAGCCTTCAACACATGGCCTTCATATCCAGCTGAAACACATTCTGTCATACTCTTTATCCTCAAGTGCTTCTAATTTATGATTTTTATCAAGAGAACTTCTGAAATCTAGATAAGTGAATCATATTAAGATGGTTATGTTCAAAAGAATTACCTGCAGAAATGGAAGTTCATACTTGGAAAGTCCTTGAGTATTTTGGAAGTATAATCTACTGTTAAACTAATATATTCTCTGATAATAAATAGTAATAATGATATCATGATCTCTACTACTGTTTACTATATACGAAGTGCTGCTGAAAGCATTTTACATATTTTATTGCATTTAATTTTTGTCACAGACCTAAGAGGTAGTAACTACATTACTGTCTTACAGATCTCATTAGTACAGCTGAGGAAACTGCAACTTAGATTCACATAGCTGCCTAGTGTACTGTCCAGGATTTGAACTCTGATATCAACATATGCTTCAGTTTTAATTAACAATAAATTTATTCTATATTGGGGTACTTCTTAATATAATTATGAGCACATAGTATATATGATTCTGAATATTGATTTTTAAACATAATATTTATTTCTTAATTTAATATTAATGCACATTTCTATTAGAAATTTTCAGATTGAACTTTACTTTTATCTTTTGCTTATTTTAGGTGGTTTTCCCGCTGTATCCTTCAGAGAACAACAACTGATATTGCAGATTGCTTAAAAATCTTCATGACTGGTACTAAAAATATAGCAATATGGGTGGGCTCCCAAGGACTGTTCTTCTGACTCCAAATCTACATATTTATAGCAGACCAGATGGGTGGAAGCAAACTTCCTAATAAGCCTATCAACTCTTACCCAGGTGGAGATCCCCAAATTTGTGTGCAGACTCCCACAGGGTAATAGTCAGACTATGTAGCATTTACATTTGACTGTGTGTGGTTAAAAAAAATCCTAGAGGGAGGAAAGTTTGTAGCTGCTGGTGGCCCTGGCAAGCAGTTTGAAGGCCAAAGAGACCTACTCTGGTGAAATGAGCATTATGACATAGCAGTGTTAAGTCTAGACAAAGGAGATGGACCTCGGGCTCAAAGATAGGAACACTAAAGGCAAAGTGTTGTGTAGCAGAAGAAGATGGGAGAGATGGCAAGTGAGAAGGAGGCCCTCTTCACTGTGGGGTGCAGTGCAAAGACAGAGCAAGGGCTTCAGCTTCGTGACTTGTCCTGGCCAGGTCAGGCTTTGCTCTTGTTCCCTAGCAATTTGACACATGCAAATTCCCTCTCTTCCAGTCTGCATTTTCCAATCTGTCAACCTTAGGGGAATTATAATTGTTTAAAAGTGAACTTAGTGATCTATATTGATAATAGTCTTAGATATACAATTATCCTCTATCAAACTGAAATGAATTTCCTACATAATAAACTCTTCTAAAAACAAATCATGCAATAGATGCATGGAAAGAATTGTTGCATCTTCTTATTACTTCTCTTCATTTCAAAACCTGGTAAATTTCTTTGAGCAGTTATTAAAATTTTCTCTTGTGTAGGAGAAACTGCCTACTCATAGGCAGTTTCTAGTTAAGAGTGGATAGAAATGTTTTCAGAATTCATATTACCAGTGAGAATTAGAATCAAATTAGGTGACTTGTAAAGAGCTGTTTCTAAAGGAATGGGAAAGTAATTTCCTTATATTTTCATATTTATTCTCATTAGGGAAGAAAATGATACAAACTTAGCTAGGTCTGTATTTATCAGGAGGACTTGGAGAAGCTAAATTAGTATTAATTTGGTTTTAGGCGCTTATCTGTTGCAGGAATTAAATTTTGATTTGTTGTTTAAATATTAACATTTAAATAAAGGTACATGCTAAATTTAAGAATAAATTATGCCATAGGAACTATGATTGCTCAAATAGTAGGATTAAAGGATGCTGCTAAGGTTGTCTGTTTTATATTATTGCAAATACAACCTAAATTAGGTATTACCTTATTTTACTATGGTCTGAAACTGCAAAGTTTTTTCAACATTGAAATATAAGGGGATGTTAGTTTTCTTGTCATTGGACTAGTCTTTCTTTTCTCATTAACACCAACTTCTGCAGGAGCACTCAAAAAATGGTACAAGCACAACCATGATTTGCCAGCACGGATCCTTGTGTATCGCGATGGTGTCGGGGATGGTCAGCTAAGAGCGGTTATTGAATATGAAGTCCCACAACTGCTGAGCAGCGTCACAGAATCCAGCTCAAGTACCAGGTGTTAAGTTGTTGCTCTTTCTCTGACATTCCCACAATATAGCACTTCAGCTGCAGCTGTGAAACACAAAGCATGAAAAGATAACTTTTATTTTTTTATGCAATGAAGTATTGCTGTGTTTTTCCATCACGTCCATCTATGGATTTTCCTTAGAAGGAAGGGTAGTGGTGGTGACCTAACAGAAACAGCTGATCAAGTAAGCTATGGGGGTCCCAGGTGAGTCACCTAGAGAAGGCAGGCATTTTGCAAAGCAGCTGCCATAGACTCATGGGAAGTCTGCAGGGCTCCTGTCAAGTGAAGGGGCTTTATGCACATTAATGTACCATGAAATAAACCAAGCTGTGCTTTCAGATTTGAGGTCTGAATCAGCACACAGGGCTGAGGTCTTTGGATTAACATGCAGTCAGGGTGCATCATGAAAGATGGAAATCAGATCATCTTGAACACAAAGCACCCTGCTACCTTGGTGCATTTCTAGATTCCAGGTTTCAGAACAAAATTTTCTTCACTGACTACATGAGGTGGTAAACACAAGAAAAACACTAGAAATGGAAAATGAGGGAAGACAGTAATCTCAAGGTGCCACCTCTGAATTTTCAAAAAGCATCTTATTTCCAAGCAGTGCACAGAGTACTGTATGGTTATACCACCATCACCACCATCAACCAAAGCTTCAAGGTCATGAGTCACAGAGCACTGAGTATCGACCTCAGGCAGTCACTGCTAGAGAGGAGGAAAAGGTTAATAGTTTGCCGGCATTCACATCCAAACCGTTAGAGGCAAAATCTCCCTCCCCACAACCTCAGGCAAATTATTGAAAATAAAAACACGTAAGAAGGGAAGCAGGGTAAGTTCAACAGCCGATGAGGCCCAGGAAGTTACTTTTCTTGCCCTAAAATATCAATTTTTAAAAGTTCTAGTGTTGAAAACATTCACAATAAATTTTCAAATTACAGAACAAGCAGAAAGCTGTGTAGATTGGTTTCAGTTCTCCCCTCATTTTTTGCTGCAGACTATCCGTGATTGTGGTCAGGAAGAGGTGCATGCCGCGATTCTTCACAGAAATGGACCACACGCTGCAGAACCCCCCACTTGGCACCATCGTGGACTCAGAAGCCACACGCTCTGAGTGGCAAGTGCAATTGGGAAATCAGCTTTGGTGGCTTTCGGTATGTGGTGTTTCGGTTTGGCCTTACTTATGCTGTGCTCCTCTTCAGGTACGACTTTTACTTGATCAGCCAAACCGCCTGTCGGGGAACTGTTAGTCCCACCTACTATAATGTCATCTATGATGATAACGGCTTGAAGCCTGACCACATGCAGAGGCTAACATTCAAGTTGTGCCATCTGTACTACAACTGGCAGGTGAGTGAAGGTTGTTTACTGAGCAAACATGGCACTCCCTTGTTCCCCCAGCTTGTCTGCGTACTCCTAGGCTTGGCACAAAGCTGACTTTTTATAGGGAGGAGGGAATGCATGGCTTCTGAAGTTCATAGCAGGGAAAACAAAGTAGCAGTAACTGTTACAATATATCCATCCTGACTTTCTGAGGGACTTCATCATTTGCACTATCTCAGGCAGGCCTGGGAGGAAATCAGGGTTTTATTAATTCATGTTACAGATGAGGAAGCTGAAGCTCACACAGATGTGCCTGGAGGAAAGTGTCAATGGCCGTGGGTCTGTTCTGTGTTCCTGTGTACTGGGCCACCAGCTGTTCTCAAAGTCCAAGGCCAGCGTTTGCTCTGAGCCTTTAGAGGCATGAGGTCACAGGAAACTCAGATTAGGTCTAAACTTAATGTCTTCCAGCTTCTATACCATGAAGCAAACTGGCCCTCTGCCACCTTACCACTGAACTTAAGTTCCCAGTGAGAGAGGTTTGCCCTTTGCTGGTTGTTTTTTAATTACTGTTCACCTAAAATCACATTCTATTGTACAAGTAACCAAGAGGTGAAAAAATTCATAAAGAATGAAATTGGTTTTAGAACAAGTTACCTCTTAATTATCTTCCTTACTTTCCCTCCTCAGGGTTTAATCAGTATCCCAGCACCATGTCAGTATGCACACAAGCTGACCTTTCTGGTGGCACAAAGCATTCATAAGGAACCAAGTTTGGAGTTAGCTAATTATCTCTTCTACCTGTGATGCAGCAACCATTCGCACCGCCAGAGGAAGAATCTAAGGAGTCGTTGGTATACTTCACTCAAATCTGCCAAAAGTTCATGGCTGTCATTGGGAAAGGGGTTCGAGTTTAGCTTTAGCTTCTGGGGAAAAAACACCCAAACATCTTAATCTGAAAAAGTTCAAAAGAAATATATGATACTTTATTTTTTAAGTTATAAGCTTGGGGTAAATTCTCAGTGTGCTATGTGGAATTAAAATATACCATCGACTAAAAGAATCCCACAAAGTTAAGTATCTTCTAAGATAATAAATGTTTGTTTGCATGGGGTTTTTTTGACGGTAGATATGTAGAGTCTAATCCCACTCTGAATTTTTCAGAGGTTTTCTTAAATACTGTTGTAGAGCATCTTGTGGAGTGTTTTAAATAATTATTAGAAAATAAAGAACATTCAGAGTATCATACAACATTTACTGTTATTTGAATTTTAAGTCAGCATTACATGTGAACCCCGTTATTGAAGTAGTTTTAGACCACGTCACCGTCAATCTTTGTTATATTACTGAAACTGAACTTGGTGTTGTTAGGGAACATTATTTCATGCGACCACCCTCAGAGAAAGCAGAAGCTTGTCTACCTTCACCTGAGTTAATTGTGTCCATACACTCAGCCTCTGTCCTTGTCAATACACCACGTCTCTCCTCCTCCTCTGCACTAAATCCCATTCCCCGTGAACTATGAAGATGCTGCTCTTAAGATTCTTTCCTTTCTTTTTTGCATCATCAGTTTTTCTTGTGCTAACCCCTTCCATTGATGTCACAAGTATGTTGTTATTTCTCCCCTCTTAAAAAAAGAAATAATTTATCTCTCTAGTTACTGCCTCATTTCTTAGCTCCTCTTCATAGAAAAATGTCTCAAAAGAACAATCTATGCTTAATGCATCTAGTTCCTACTGAAATTTGAATTTCATCCCAATCACATCAAAATTGCTTAGACAAGGTCACCAATGACCTCCACTTTGCTAAATGTGCTAGTCTATTGTCAGTCCTTGTTTTACCCATCCCAGCATTTGACCCAGGTGATCTTTTCCTCCATCAGAAACACTCTTCACCTCACTTCTGGAATAATACCCTCTCCTGGTTTTTCTCTACTGCATTGATCACTCATTCTCACTCTCCTGTGCTGTCCTCTTCTCATTCTTTCCATGTTAGAATGTCTAGGAAATGACATGGCTATGTGCAAAAGATATTTTGATGAAGGAAAAATCAGAGCTCCAAATTCTTCCTGCAGGTGAAAGGTAATGTGGAAGGTTGCAGTGAGCAGGCCATGGGGAGAAGGGCAGGTCCTTCCTGAGGAACAGGGAAGAGCAGATCACCAGAGGCACACCATTGCTGCAGTCCTGTCAGATTATACTGGAAACATTATTTTGGGGTGAATATGATGAAAGCACACTATGTGCATGCAGGAAAATATCACAAAGAACCCCCCCTGTACACTTAACATGCGCTAGTAAAAAGCAACAGTCACCCAGATAGAAAAGCACCAAACATGGGTCCACTTCAGAAATAGTAGTGATAACCATTGTGGGGCATGAGGGTAGAGAGGGGAGTTCCTAGCACAGTGCCAGGCACTTTGCATGCACAGTTGACATCCACAACAACTGTTTGAGTTAGGCAGCAATGACCACGTTTCAGGTGATAAGGCTAAGGACTGAGGATGTGATGTAATTTGCCCGAGTTGATGAGATTAACAAATTGTGGAGCTAGAGTGTGTCTTTCTGCTCATTTGACAGCAAAACCTGTGAGAGGAACCACAAGACTCCATTGCCTTAATAAAAGGTACTGCAAGATTTGGAACATTTCTCCCAGAGTTCTTCTGTAAAGGAGTGCCTTATGTGAAGAAGTAGGTGGGCATTGCGTAGGAAGTGTTTGAAGACATGGCCCTGCTCTTGGACAGGGATGTCGTCTTTAGAGATTTGTGTAAATCTACATGCAGTGTTCTGATTAGGCAATAAAGATCTGTAGAGTAACCCACTGGTACCCAACAAGCATTGCCCATGCAGTGACTACATACCATCCTAACCCACCAGGGGGCGCATGAGGCTTGTCCTCTGAGCAGAGCTCATCTTTGCTGTGTTGAGTGGTGCAGTAGCTGGAGAGTGAGCTTCAAATAAACTCAGTTGAGAAATCTTTGTTGGTGCTCAGGTTCCAACACATTTAGCTGTTGGATGGGGATTCCTCCCCTGTGACCCAAGTAACTGAGTGGGGTTGGAATGGACTACAGGTGCTCAGCCTTGGAAACAGAACTTTCCACATTGAAAAGTTCTGCAGGTGGTTCTGACCGTCCAGCCAGGGGTGAGACAGCTGGTCTAAATGATATCTAAGGGCCAGCTCTCAGGTTACACAATTGCCTTCCTCCTCTGTATTAATTAGCTTTCTTTATTAAAGTGACCACGGACAGAAAGGAGAGGAAGCATGAGACAGGCTTCAGAACAGCACTGGGTTTGAATCCTAGAACCACCACTCAGTAGCTGTGAGATCTTGGGCAAGTTACTTAACCACTCTGAGACTCACTGTAGCTACTTGTAAACATTCCTAACAATGTCCACGTTGTAGAGTTATTGTAGGGATTGGAAATGTCAAACCTAAAGGACATGGCCTTAATAAAGACAGTCATATTATTGGGCCTGATGAGAGGAAAAGAGATAGCAAAATTCAGTCAACAAATAGTGAAGGGTATATATTTTTTGCCAGGTTCTGTAACGGATTCTGAATTCTACCATTCTGCTCAGGGGAAAGCTTAACAGCTCTTCTAGATAGAAATAGTCTACCACTTGCTGTTTTATGGAGAAGATTTTTGGTTTTGCTTTTATTTTGAGGGATGGAGAGGCGACTCTGGAAGAAAAGTTCTTAAAATGCATTCCTGCTGTTAAGTGGTCTGGTAGACTGAGGCTTTCCCAGAGATGCACTGTAATTCCTACAATTCTTCCACCAGCCCCTCTCCCGCTCTCCTTTCATGGACGTAGATTGGTGTTGACATCTTAAAGCTCTCCCTGCTTAACCCTACTCCCTTCTGCCTGTGTCCTCCATGTCTGCTGCTTCAGGGACCCAGACTGAAACAATTTTCTTCACCATGAAGTCAGTTTTTAGTTTTTAATAAAAATAAATCTAAGGGCTGTGTCATGGCTCGAGGGGTAGAGTATCTGCCTAGCAGGTGTGAAGCCATGAGTTCAAACCCCAGTACCACCAAAAAAATATATGTGTAGTCTTAAAATGTCCATCAACCAAAATAAGAAATTTAAAAGAAAACTATTTACCTTGAGACATCATAAGTTTTCAAACGTTGGGCTTTGAGTTAGCAATTTCCCGTGGGAAAATCCACTCTTAAACCTTTCTGACGTACTCCATGATCTCAAACGTGCAACACAAACTCTTGAGAGCTGTCGTCAGATGTCTGCAGTTTCTCCTTTGATTGCCCACTGTTCAAGAATAATCCAGCAGCTCTTTATGGGACTGAATCAACATACTTTTTCTTTTTTGGCAATATTGAGATTTAGACTCAGGGCCTAAGCAACACCGTCCAAGGCAGTTTAGTTTTTAGGTTATTTCTCAGACAGGGTCTCACTCTTTTCGCCAGCCTCTGATCTGGGTCCTCCTTCTCCTGCCTCTCACACAGCTAGGATTACAGGCATGAATTACCATGCCCAGCTTGTTCTTCAAGCTAGGGTCTCACTAACCTTTTGCCTTGACTGGCCTAAAGTCACCATCCACCTAGCTCTATCTTCCAAGTAGTTGGGATTACTGGAGTGAGCCACTGCACCTGACCCTAAGATATTTTCAACTTATTGAAAAAGTCTTTTTAAAACTTAACTTACAAAAGAAATAGGTGTATATTAAGAAATATTGGGAAAATACAAAGAGGTAGAAGATTAATCACTATTACAGCTATGGTTCCACAGTTTGACACCTACTTTCCTCTAGTCCTGTGCTCATACCATGATACGAGTATGGATTTCATCTTCACAGATACGACATCATTGCTCTTTTAGTACAGAATTTTATAAGCATAAATTTCATGACTGAGTGATACTTTGCTGTGTGGGTGTAACACATTACTCTCTCTCTTTACTGCATCTCTAGGCTGTGTTCCTAATTTCGCTTTGCTATAAAAACATGGCATAGGTTTTTCCTCTCAGGTATTTGGAATGGGTGCATTGGGTTGTTTTTCTAAAGGTGAAATTATAGAAAATCACCAATTGAGGTGATTGGCACACTTTGTTAAACTCACTCAACGACCCTCGCCTCGCTCCCCTGGTGGCACCTGCTGAGCTTTGTCTGGTCCACAAAAGAAAAATGCTCTTCTGCAGAGCAGGTCCTCACTTCAGTTTTTATTAGTATTTGATTATGAAATCAAATCTTAAGTAAAAATCTTTCATAATACTTCATAGCCTTTGTACCTTTTCTTTGTGTTTTTCTTGACAGCTTAAATGAAGACTTTATGTTTTATATTGTATCCTAAAGATAGCACTCTTCGTCATCCATATGTTCCAATTCACTGTGTGCTCTCAAATGTTGTTTACATTGCCTTATTATTATTATTATTATCCTTATATTATTACTATTTGGCAGTACTGGTGTTTGAACTCAGGGCCTCACACTTGGTATAGGCAAGCACTCTACCACTTGAGCCATGTCCCCAGCCCTTTTGCTTTAGCTCTTTTTCAGGTAAGGTCCTGTGCTTTTTGCCCAGGCTGGCCTTGGACCATGCTTTGTGTACCTGTGCCTCCCATGTGGCTGTGATTACAGATGTGTAACACCATGGCCAATTTGTTTGTTAGATAGGGTATTACCAACTTTTTGCCTGGGCTGGCCTCAAACCATGATCCACCCAATCTCTGGCCTCCCAAAGAGTTGGGATTATAGATGTTGGCCACTATAGTTGGCCCTTGTGTTGCTTTTTAACCTACACACATTTAGAGTTTATATATTCAGATAATCACTATTCCCTGTACAATGATGAAAGTTGAGCTAAAATGCTAAACCTAGAAAATCTGCCCTTGTCTAGAGATTTGAGAAATATTATTTCTTTTTCCTCTTAGTTTTCTTTAACTCTGTAAAATCATCTATGATATATTTTAGTGAAAGTGAGGCTGTACATCATGCTTCCACATAATTATGGGGAGTACTTAGTGGATTAAGGAAGAATAGAGTAGAAATATTACAAGTGAAAAGTAGAACCATGAAGCAGAAACCTCAGTCAGTTTTCTGAGTAGTGGAGGAAAAACAGATGAACAGAGTAGAAAGTTGACAGTCTGACTTTGGAGAGCAACGTGGCTATAAAACTAGAGCCGGCCTCACTTTGGCAAGACTCTAGAAAGAAGAAACAGAGAAAGAGTGTTGTACTCTAAAACATACATGGTGGAACCAATGAGTCCTAAGTAAGGTAAATAAAGATATTCATGCCCAATACATTGTGATAGAGCTAGAGAAACTCGGAGGGAAGAGCTATAGCCTGCACAGGACACTGACCGCAGGTTTGAGGTGACAGGAACAGGCCAGGGGAGTTGCCGTGATGTCTTCAGAGCCCTGACAGGAAGAATGATGAAGAGAGAACTCTACGTGACAGTAAAGGACCTTCCAGAAATGGATGAATAAATTAAATTTCCAAACAGGATAAGAGTTTATGCCACAGACCCGTGCCGAAAGAACAGATAAAAATGCACTTCCCAAAACAAAGAACAAGCCCGCTGGATGAGCAAGGATTGGCACGGAAGCCAGCAAAGTATGCTGCAAGTCTAAGTCACTGTGGCTCTTTAAAAATACTTTCTCCTGTTAATAAAGAGTTGGAAGCCAGCACAGGTAAAGGAACACAGGGAGAAGAGCACATTTAGAGGAATTTAAAAGGATATCAAGGCTTTATCTTGTTAGGAAGGGGGCTAGAGACATCAATTTCACCTTTGATCAGAAGAAAAAGTTTATGCTTCCACCCCTCCCACTGGAAAAACTTAATTTAAAATGTGTGATTAGCTTCCAAAAGAACAGACCCACTATGACTTTGAACTCAGTGGAAGGGAAACAAAAAGGCTAAAAGTTTGTTAAGTATTTTAGTGGGGTGTTGTGGCCCATACCTGGAACCCCAGCCTTTGGGAGGCTGAAGCAGGAGGATTGAGAGTTCAGGACCAGCCCACACAAAGTGAGTTTGAGACCAGCCTAGGCTACTTAGTGAGACTGTATCTCAAAACAGAAGGAACGAAGGGACAAGGAGGGAGAGGGATCTGGTTTGCTGTACCTGGGTGTTTGTCTTATTTGGCATGGTCGTGGGATCAGTGCCTGAGACTGACTGGATGTTAGCCATTTGTGATTGGCTGAAACTGCTATTTGTTACAAAAATAGACTCCTTAGGTTGCAGGCTGTGGTTAACCACTGAGGAACGCAAAGCAGAGACAGCCTTAGGCTAATGGCCTCCTACTTATTTCAACTGACAGGATACAATCAGTTCAGTAGAGGACAGGAAAAGAGAGAAGGAGGAACAAAGAAAAAGAAGATGGTAAGTAGAAAATAAGATGGCAGAAATATAATAAAAAAAACTTTATAAATATTTCAAAAATTAACCAGTTATTAATGGAGACTGAGATTTAACCTAAAAAATCTAGCAGTATATTAAGCCTAGAAAGTTAAGTAAAAAAACTAACAAAAAAAAAATCATTTTTTGAATTAATAGCCAAAATAGAGCTGAAATAGCAATATTGATATAAAAAAAGAATTAAAGGATTAAAATAAGGATATCACATATTTATAAAATGTAGTTTAAAAATCTCAAAAAAGTGCAACAAGCATGAATAAAATATGTATAGTTTAACATAGCTTTGAAAAGTACAAATAAAAGAATTTTGCAAAGTGAAGTTTACCAATTTCTTTAATTCATAACTAAATAAAGACACTTTAACATGTCTCTTAAAATGACACAATCACTAGAAATGCATAGGTAATTTTGAAGAGCAGTTATCAGGCCTGGTTTAATAATAGGCTCAGGGCAACCTCCACAATCCAAATAACTGCTATCCTACAGAAACATAAGTGATTTGTAGTTTAAAGAAAGTCATGCTGGAAGTTTTTAAAAATTAACAAAAAGCACTGTATACTGAAAAATGTGCAGGAGAAAGTTAAATTGGTGTTTACAGGAAAACTTGCAGTACTGAATGAGTACACTAGAAGATAAGATTGAACATTATTTAAGAACTTAATGAAAGAAAGTGAGGGACAATAGAGAAAAACTCAAGGGAAGCATTAGGAAATTGAGAAAATTACACTACAATGAAAAATAACTGAATTTTAAAATACAATAGAATGTACAAAAAACCTAATTATTGTTATTGTGGAAATTTCCAAACATGGATAAAAGTGAAGAATATACACACGAACCCTATTTACTTAGCTCCAGTACTTCCACGTGATGGCCGGTCTTAAGTCATATATACTCCCAGTCATCTTGTCCTCATCTCAGCTGTAAAACAAACCCCAGATACCTTGTCACTAAATCTGTTTTGTGGGGAAGAGGGGAGGGTAAAATCTAGCAGAAAAAAGTTTTAGAAAAACTCATGAAAGTTTTTAGAAGGCATAAATAAAATAAAATTAGGTATTTAAAATTAGCAAAAGAGTCAAAATACCATGTGAATACTGGAATACCCTTAAGGCCATTCTTTTTGAAAGTTTGAAATAAAAGTATAATTTTTAAGAAAACATAAAATTAATGAAACTTAACCAAGAAAAAAACGGGAAAACTTTTTGTAGTGTAGTAGGTAAGTGCAGATTCCACCAGAACTCAGACTGCTACTTACTGTGAGCTGCTCAAGCTACTTGATCCCACTTGCCTCTGTTTCCTCATATGTAAAATGGAATGACTACAATAGTTCATAAGACTGTTGTGTTGATTAAATGACTATTAGTTGTTGAACTTTGTGGATTAGAAGGGAGTCCAGCACTGTGTAATATTATGTACTGCCAATATAGTAATAACAAAATAACAAGAGATTGCATCCATACTCAAAAATGTCTTCCCTAAAAAGGAAAGAGAGCCACAAATATTTACAACTAAATTTTACTAGGGTCAAAGAACAGATAATTCTCTTCTTATACAAATTGTTCCAGATAATAGACAATGACAAAGACATCCCACTTATTTTATGAGGCAATATAATTTGAATCCTAATCTAGTTAAAGACAGTATGGGAAAAAAAACCTACATGCCAACTCCATTTATAAACGTAGATACAAAAAATCTAAGTAGAATACTTACACATCCAATTCAGTATAGAAGAACACACATTTAAACTGTGGCCACATGTGCCCAGAGGTTTAACTTCAGGAAATCCTTCAGTGTAATTACCAATAGCACATTAAATAGATCCACACGATTACTGCTATAGGCACAGACAAGCATTCAGGAAAATTGAGCACTCATGGGCGATTTAAAATGACAGTTCCTAACAAAGAAAGCTTGAATATTCCTTGCCTGAAAGAAGTCATCTAGAAGAATCCTACATCACATAATAAATTTGAGTATCATGAAAGAAGGGTTTAAAAGCTTTTCCATTTAAGTCAGGGACAGACAAAGATGCCCATTACCACACCGTTATCAATACTAAACTAGTCTATAAAGCATTGGGTATGCAAGGATTAAAAAAGAAGAGACAGACTGTCACTTCTTTATGGTATGGTTGGCTTTAGGAGACCCTACAGAACTATTCAACAGAATAACCTCACAGAACTAATAAACTTATCAACAGAAGGTGTTTAGCAAATACCTTCAAAAACCAACGGTATTCTTAGTAGCCAGTATTTATACAAAGAAATAGAAAAAACTAACTTAGCAATGAAAATAATTGGATGTTTAAGAGTAAATAAAAGGTTTGTGAACATTTTTACTGAGAAACTATCAAAACTTTATTGAAGAACACACAAGATGACCTTTAAAAATAGACAGATAAATGGTGCTCATGAAAGATTCAATAAGGTAAAGTTAATCCTCCCTCAAGAACATCTATAAATGCAATTCTAATATAATCCCAACATGGTTTCCCATCAAATTTTATAAACTTATTTTAAAATCACATGGGAGAATAAAAGTCCAAAAATGCTCGCTACAATTCTGGAAGAGAATAACAAGGAAAGGTTGTGTTTTACCAAATATCAAAGATTCCTATTAAGCTTACTATCTTTGGTCTTGGCTGAGTCATAGCTAAGAGATAAGTTGAACAGGTAGAAATACCACGACAAGTCCCTGCATATGTGGACACTGGTCACTTGAGAAGCTGGCACGACAGACCAAGGAAAAGATAAGCTGTTCCATGGATGGCACTGGGATGGCAAGTCTTCCTGAAGAGGAAGAAAATGAAAGACCCCAGCCTGAAATCCAACAGCTGGAAAAAAAACACTGTAACTATCTATAATATCTTAAAGTAGGGAAAACCTTCTTACTCACACACAAAAAAGCATAAATTACACAGGAAAAGACTGATACCTCAGAATGTCAAAATGTAACAATAGTTATGCTAAAAGACAAATAGTATATACAAATAGACAAAGTATATTTGTAACATACAATTGGAAAGTTTGCTCAAAATACAGTTTAAAATTACTCAAAATACAGTTTGAAAATGCTTTCAAGTTAAGAAAAAATGAATAGGACAACACTAAAGAAAAGTGAACATGTAATTCACAATGAAAGGAAACAAAAGGCTAACAAGCTCACCAGTAATAAGGGAAATACCAATGAGATTTGATTTCATTCTACAAGTTTGGGAAAAGTTATGAAATCTGTCAATGCCAGTTTTTGAGCTTAACACTGCTGCTCGGGGTTGTTGGGAGGCCCATGCTCCAAACACCAGCAGATCCACTTCAGAGAATTGCTTGTACCTTGAAACAAAGGAGTATCAGGCATGCTGTGGCCGTACTGTAGAACACTCTGCAGCCTGTGCAAGAAATGAGCTAGCTAGGACATGTGGATCTCTACAAATAGTTCTCAAAAATAATGCGTAAAATATCAAGTAACAAAGTGCTGGGTACATAATGTTACTTATAGGAAAAACTTAAATACACATAAAATATGTACAACGCATTTTCCTAGTTTTATATGTGTGCATGTACACATGCAGAGGCATTAAAGGAAAGGTGAAGTAGAATTTTGCACACTAAATGCAACACAGTGCTTACATCTATGAGGAATGGAAGATTGTGAGGTTATAGATTGGGATTTAATTTCATTTCTATTGGTTTTTTAACCACACTTTTATAAAAATGGTAACAACTGTCAGTTTGGGGCTGAGACATGCACATGTTTGTTGTATTATTCTTTGTTCTTTTCTGCAATCTAAAGTCTTATCAAAATTAAAATTATAATTAAAGTCCAAAGAGATAGCTCCAGTTTAGTTATGAGAAAAACACCCAACAAACAAAGAACATCCTGCAAAATTTCTAACCAGTGTTCCCTAAAACTGACAAGATCACTAAAAAATAAGTGAAGACTGAGAAGTTGAGGGTGAAATACTACCTTGGAGTTGATCCTAGAACATAAAAAGAACACGAGGTAATAACTAAGGAAATCTAAATAAAGTATGGATTTTTGTTAACAATAATATATCAGTATTGGTACATTAATTCTGACAAACACATCATAATATTGTAAGACAATAATAATAAAGTAAGCTGGATATGGAGTGCACAGGATTCTGTGTACTATCTTTGCAATTTCTTTAACTCTAAAATTATTCAAAAATAAAAAGTTAATTTAGAAAACAAAACAGGTCCAGTATTATTCCTATTGTGTGTGTATACACAAAGAATCATCAGTCATCTGGCCTGGATAGGAAGATTACAGAGTGGCTTTCATTTCTCTTTTCTTCTTCTTTTTCTTTATTTTCCCACTTTTCTAGTTACAATGTGTACTTTTCAAATTGTTCCCATCTAATGTATGGAAAACATGATATAATGATGTTTTTCAACTGTCAGAAACATGAAGACCTTCATACTGTTCCTATCGGCACATGGAATTATTGGACCCATCCTTCTAACACCTATTTCTTAGATTTTGCCTGGGATTCTTGTTAAAAGTGCAAAACTCTAAAGTTCTATATAAGGAATTATCAGGGAAAGAGTTTGAGAATTTATTTCAAAAGCCTCCAGGCAATTTTGTGTGGGATGTGGGGTGTATATGGGTTTGTGTGGGGGAGTGTTAGTTGATTCAGGAAAGTCTAGGAAACTGACTCAGCTAGTTCTCACTCAAACTTTAAGACTGCTCAGTGTCAGCTCAGCTGTCAAGCATTCTATCCTATCTCAGGCACGTAGAATCTCCCTCTTTGTCCTCACGGTACCACAGATTTCTACATCGCTCTCCTTGCAGTGTATTGTAGTTAGTTGTTTACCTGTATGTCTCACTGGCTGTTTTACAAATCTTTTTGTGATCTCATCACATAACAGCCCATGAAAGGCTCTCAATATGTATTATTTGGATAAATACATGAATGGCTGGATACACAGGCTGTTTTTAAATACATGAACATCTGTCTTCAAGCTCCTCAATAGTGGGATTCCTGGTTGCTTTATAATGTGACACCAGGCTCTTCTTTATAAAGTGAAGCATGGTGATATTCAGTTTATTCCCAAATATCTTCTTTTAGGCTTGGATAATGGCTTGGATAATTTATACAGGAAGTATAAACGTATTTGACTTGTCTAGGAAACTACCCAAATCCCAACTTGCATTCAGTGCTTACCAGGGTCAGGCTATCAATACTTAGAGCTGTGCTGTTTTCCATGGCAGCCTCCAGCCACATGTGATCTTTGAAGCTCTTATTAAAGTAACAAGAACTAAATGAAATAAAAACTTCAGTTCCTTGGTCACATGTTTCAAGTGCTCAAAGGCCTCGTGCAGTTGTGGCTTCTAGGGTATGAGAAATACAGACATAGAACACTTCTGTCATCACAGAGTTTCAATAGGAAAATTTTTACCATTATTCCTCTTTATCCAGCAAGATCCAAATCAGATGGCTTCACTCATCCCTCCAAACCAAGTTCTCATTGTTTTCACAGTGCCAGGTATATCCTGAGCACCATGAATTCAAAGGTAAAGATGTGGTTATTGCCTTGGAAGACTGTAGAGCAGGGATTCTCAACCAGGAGAAGTTTGCTGCCCTAGGGACATTTGACAAAGTCTGGAGACATTTTTGGTTGTTTTAACTAATGTACATGTGTGCATGTGTGGTCCCTTCCACCAACATTTTATCTGGCCCAAAATGTCGATAATATCAAAGTTGAGAAACTCACTTAAGTCTTTTTGGGGATAGACACATATCAGTAGATAATACTAATATATTAAAGAAAGCAAAGAGAGAGGAAGAGGACACAGAGATGGCATCGGGAAGATCCCTGAGGTGTGTGCAGAAGAAACTGGATGGCTAGTCACTCCCTCTTTTGCAGTCCTATAAAACTTTTTCCTTTCTGATTTATACCAATTTAAAGTACTGTTATGAACTTTAACAATTGGTTTATGTATACTTCTTCCCTGTTGGACTGTGAAATCTTTGAGTGCAGGCACTCAAATAAAAAACTCATTTGAAATGCCCTCTAATAGAATGAACCAAGATGAAGATAGATAAGCAGGGCTTAAAGATCAGATAAAGGAATTAGAACATTCAGATAAAGACAAAGAAAAAAATAATAAGTACAAATGCAACATGCAAGACCCCTGGGACATCCTTAAAAGACCATACCAGGGCTGGGTGCATGACTCAAGTGGTTAAACACTTACCTAGCAAGCTCAAGACCCAGAGTTCAAACCCCAGTACAACCAAAAAACAATTAAATAAAAATTAAAAGACCAAACCTACAAATCGTAGGCATAGAAGAAAAAGAAGAGATACAAGCTAAAGGTATCAGAAATATATTCAATAAAATAATAGTGAAAATAATTCCCCACTCTTGAGAAAGGGATGGTCATCCAGGTATGGGAGACTTTTAGAACACCAAACAACATTATCGGAAAAGACCCTCTCCATGTCACATTATAGTTAAACCATTAAATGTACAGAACAAAGAATATTGAAAGGTGCAAGAGAGAAATGGTAAATCACATATAAAGGCAAACCCATCAAAATAATACCAGATTTCTCAACAGAAACTCTAAAAGTAAGGAGGGCATGGAATGATATATTTCAAGCTCTGAAAGAAAATAAGTGCTATAGGTTAGCAATTACAGTATCCAGAAAAATCTGACCTTTATAACTCAAGAAGAAATAAAAACTTTCCCCAGTAAACAAAACTAAAGGAATTAATGACCACTAAACCAGCACTGCAGAAAACATTCAGAGGAATTCTACACACAGAAGAGGAAGAAAAACACAATGATGAAAATGTGCAAAAGAATAAGTCTCACTAGACAAGTAGATAAACAAATGAGGCTTTGGAAAGAATCAAACATCAAAAACCATCAACAAAATGACAGAGATTATTACACACAATGATAACTGTGAATGTTAATGATTCAATTCTCTAATTAAAAGACATAGACTAATAGGTTGGATTTAAAAAAAAACAAGAAATACACCTCAATGACAAAGGCAAACATGGGCTTAAAGTGGAAGGATGGAAAAGATATTTCAGCAAATTGAGACTGAAAGCAAGCAGTCTTAGCTATATTATTATCTGACAAAGCAGATTTTCCAAATAAAATTAGTCAGAAAAGACAAAGAAGATCATTTCATTTTGATAAAGGGAACAATCCATCATGAGGAGTTAACAATTACATACACTCTGAACATTGACACACCCAATTTAATAAACAAACAGTACTGGACAAAACACACAGATTAGACTACATGTCTTCAATACCCTACTATCATCCAGACAAAAAAATCAACAGAGAAAATTCAGAATTGAATAACACCATATATAATTGGACTTAACTGGAATCTACAGAATATTCCACCCAGTATTCTTCTCAGAATGTGCATTCTGGAACTGTCTCCAAAATAGATATTTCAGGACATAAACCATGTCTTAAAAAATACAAGAGAATTGAAATAATCTCCTATGTTTTATCAGGCCACAATGGACTAAAACTAGAAATAAACAACAAAGGAACTGCAGAAAATATTCAGACACATGGAAAACAGAAACACAGTGTTGGTCAGTGGGTCATCAAAGAAATAAGGGAAGAAATACAAATTCCTAGAATCAAATGAAAGTGAAAACAACTTACCAGAACCTTTGGTACCCAACAAAGGCACTATAAAGAGGAAAGTTTATATCTATGACACCTACATTAAAAAAATCAGAGAGCTCTCAAATAAACAACCTAATGATCACCTCAAACTCAGAAAAGCAAGAACATGCCAAATGTAGTTAATAGGCAGACAAACAATGAAGATCAGAACAGAAAGTAGTGAAACGGAGACTAAAAATTATAGCAAAAATACATAGTGAAACAAAAAGTTGGATCTTTTTATTTTCCAGTACTGGGGTTTGAACTGAGGGGCTCACATTTGCTAGGCAGGAGCTCTAACACTTGAGTCACTCTGCCAGCCCTTTTTTGTGATGGGATTTTTCAAGATATGGACTTACAAACTATTTGCCTGGGCTGGCTTTAAACCATGATCCTCCTGATCTCAGCCTCCTGAATAACTAGGATAACAGATGTGAGCCATGACTAAAAAAAAGCTAAACAAGATTGAAAAACCCTTAGTCAAATTACACAAAAGGAAGAAGGAGAAGACCATAAATAAAATTAGAGATGAAAAAGAGATCATGACAGATACCAACCAAATTCAAAATATCATCTGGGAACACTTCAAAAACTTATCATCTAATAAACTGGAAAATCTAGAAGACATGTTTAAATTTTTAGATTCATACAACCTATAGAAATTGATCCAAGAGGATATCACTCACTATAATAAGCAATGAGGTTAAAGCAGTAGTAAAGGGTCTCCCAACAAAGAAAAGCCCAAGACCAGATGGATACACTGTCAAATTCTGAACTGATACCAATGCTCATACTGTTCCAAAAATAGAATGCCGCCAGATTCATTCTACGAACCCAGTATTATCCTAACACCAAAATCAGATAAGGACACAACAAAAAAGGAAATTATAGACCACTTCTTTGATGAGCATAAATGCAAAAATTCTCAATAAAATACTAGCAAACCGAATTCAATAACACATTAAAAATGTGTTACACACAGCATGATTAAGTTGGTTTACACCAAGGATGCAAAGATGGCTCAACATATGCAAATCAATACACACAATATAGTACAAAACAGAGGACAAAAATCACTTGATTGTCTCAATAGATGCAGAAAAAGCCTTTGACAAAATTAAACATCCCTACATGATAAAAGCCTCGAAGAAACTAGAAATAGAAGGAATATACCTCAACATCATAAACACGGTATACAAAAAAATTATACCAATGTACTAAACTCAGGAAAAAATAAAACCATTACCTCTCAAGTCAGGAATGAGACAAGGGTGTCCACTCTCTCCACTCTTACCCAATATTGTGCATGAATTTCTAGCCAGACAAATAAGGCAAAAAGGGATACAAAAGGAAAGGAAGATGTCATGTATCCCTTCTTGCACATGACAGGGTCCTATACTTAAAAGTCTACAAAGACTCCACCAAAAAAACTCATAGATCTGATAAACACTTTGGCAAAGTAGCAGGATTAAAAACACACACACACACACAAAAATTTATCTTATATAATAACAATGAACAGGCTGAGAAATAAATCTGGAAAAAATCCCATCCACAACAGCCTCAAAAAAAAAAAAAAACCACCTTAAGAAGAAGCTTAATGAGGAGGTGAAAGATCTCTGCAATGAAAACCATAAAACATTGAAGAAAGAAATTAAGAAGATTAATATTGTGAAAATAGCTATACTACTGAAAGCAATCTACAGATTGAATGCAATCCCTGTCAATATCCCAATGTCATTCTTCATAGAAACAGAAAAATCAACGCTAAAATTCATATAGAAGCAGAAAAGACCTGAACAGCCAAAGCAATACTGAGCAAAAAGAGCAATGCTGGAATACCTTACTTCAACTTATACTACAGAGCCATGATAACAACAGGGTGTAGAGCAATGGAGTGGAATAGAAGACCCAAAAATAAGCACACAGCTGCAGCCACCTGATTTTTTATGAAGAGCTGCAAACATGATGGAGAAAACACAGCCTCTCGACAAGTGGTATCGGGAAAGGTGGCTATGCACGTGTAGAAGACGGAAGCTAGACCCCCTATTTCTCACCCTGTCCAAAGATCGATTCTAAATGTATCAAAGACTTTACTGTAAGACCTGAAACTTTGAACTACTATAGAAAACATATTGAAAACACTTGAAAATAGAGTAATAGGAAGTGACTTTCTGAATGGGACTCCAATTGCTAAGGAAATAGGCACAAGAATTGGCAAATGGGATGGCATCAAATTGAAAAGCTTCTGCTCCACAGCAAAGGAAGTTCCAGAATGAACGGTCAGCACACACAATGGGAGGAAGTTGTTCACCAGACAAGGGATCACTATCCGAAAAATATAAAGAGCTCAAAAAATTGAACATCAAATTAATAAATAATCCAGTTAATAACTGGGTGAATGAATTAAATAGTTCTCAAAAGAAGAAGTTATCAAAAATACATGAAGAAGAGTGCAAAATCTTTTACAATAAAGGAAATGGAAATCAAAACAACACTGAGATGTCATGTCACCCCAGTCAGAATGACTGCCATCAAGAAAACAGACAACAGGGAATGATGGTGAGGATGGATAGAACCCTCACACACAGTTGGTGGGAATGCAAATTAGTGCAACCACTGTTGGAATCAGTATGAATGTTCCTCAAAAACTAAAACCAGAACTGCCATATGAACTGCTATACCACTCTTGGGAATGCATACAAAGGAATGTAAGCCAACATAAAATAAGAGGCACCTGCTCACCCATGTTTATAGCAGCACTTTTCATAATATCCAAGCTGTGGAATCAGCCTAAGTGCCCAACAACAGGTGAGTGGATAAAGAAAATGTGGTACAATCAACTATTTTTCAGCCTTGAAGAATGAGATTATGTTGTTTGCAGGAAAATAGATGGAACTGAAGATCACCAGGCTGAGCAAGGTAAACCAGACACAGAAGGACAATTGTCACATGTTTTTGCTCATTAGCAGAATCTGCACCTAAAATGAAAATGTGACATGGCTGATAAGGGGGATTGTTTGAGGGAAACCAAGTGAAGGGAAGATGGGAAAGGAGAGGGTGATGGAGTGACTGTGATCAAAGCACATTGTATTCATGTATGAAAAGAGCAGAGGCACATTTGATATGTGTGTGAGGGTTTAATGAAACCACTGGAAACTGTAGAAAAGGTTGGGGGTTGAGAAGGAGCAGTGGAGGGTGAATTTGACCAAAGGGCCATGTAAGCATGTCTGGAAATGTCACAGTAAACTCCATTGTGCAATTGATAAAATAATAAGAAAAAATAACTTCCCTCACTTCTCCACAAGCACAAGTGCATCGTGATGTATGCTCTTGTGAATTATTCTGCTACCTAGAGAAGTAACTCCTAGAACAAGGCACAGCAATCTATTTGGTAAAATTTGTCAATAGAGCTTGTATTTTCAGAAAGAGTGCTGTCCACAGGCTGCCGTTTCTGAGAGGTGAGTTAGAGGGCTTAGTGGTTTAAAATGCTCCATCCCCAGAGCTGCTTCCCTGACTGCATCACTCAATCATGAAGCACAGTCATGTCAGCACTAAGATGAGAGTGGCAATTCTCTTCATGATGCAATGGTTCCAAAGCCAGGGAACAAGAGACACCGCCACCGAGAAGAAACGCTAGGCTTATTTAATGTGGTACAGCTGGTTCATTGCCAGTATTTGGTGATGTTAATAAATACTGCCTGGTCTTTGGTTTGTATTTTTCTGACCTTCAGGACGTTTGTACCTGTTAGGCTACTGATTCATATGTTTATTAAGTCTCATCGTGAGCTAGCTAGATTTTTAGGTTGCAAGCCATATTTTACACCAAGTCAGCATGTACAATATATAAAGACTTATAAATAAAAAAAGAGGCCAGGTATGGTGGTGTGTATCTTTAATCCCAGCACTTAGGACGCAGAGGCAGGAGAATTGTAAATTTGAGGTCAACCTGGGTCACACTGTGAGACTCTGTTTCAGAAAACAACAACAAAAAAGGAAAGGCTAAAGAGAAACAATTCAATAAAAATATAGGCAGAGGATACAGACAGGCAACTCACAGATGTGAAACCCAAATGTCCAATAAATATCTGAAAAAGATGCTCACCTTCCAAGGGACTGGGAAAATGCTAACTAAAAAACAGTGGGATGCTATGCCATGCCCATTACACCAGAAAAATTAAAATCTGAAATACTGAAAGCTGTTGAGGACTTGGGGAACAGGAGCTCTTACGTGTTGCTGGCGAGAATATAAGTCGGTACGACCATTCTGGAGGGTCATTTGGCAAGGTGTAATATATACAAGGCTCAAGGTTGTTCACCACAGCACCAAATAAATGTCCACCAGCAAGAGTATGGATAAGTAAGGTGGAATACTACTAAGCAGGTAAGATGAATGAAATATGTCAACTGATACCAATGTGCATGTGTCTTTAAACATACCACCAGGCGAAAAATCAAGTGGCAGAATTAGATGCATGACATGAAAGTATGTACATGTGGTGCCCAGTGTACATTGATACATGTGTAATAAAGCTTTTTAAAATATAATGGCAAAAATCACATACTAAATTCTGATAAAGAAGAATGGAGTGAGAGGCCAACAAAGACGACTTCTAACTCTATCTGAAAAATAAAATTCTAATTCATTTTTACGAGAAGCAAAACTAATAAAGTGTTACCATTTGTTTGTTCCAGATGGAGCAGAATATTCTCTGTCACCCTTCAATCCCTGCTTCACCTCCTGCTGTGCCCCAGGAGGCTGACCTTTCTGCTTCTGAGCCCTCTGGCTTCCTATTGTTCATCCAGGCAGAGATGGAAGTGGGGAGGAGGATGCTGAGTACTTATTTCCCCAGACCCCTCTCTACAGAAATGAGAAATGAGCGCTGTGGCTTCTCTTACTTGTTCCCTTGCTGCATATTTTCTATCAGGATCTCACTTAATACAAAGATATTTGTATTGTTTGCTATAGATTTCTTTGCAATCTGTACTTTTTAGAACTATAAAAACTAAGAAGGATTACATGCCTGTAATCTCAGCACTCAGGAGGCTGAGGCAGTCAGATCAAAATTCCAGACCAACCTGAGCTACACGGTGAAATCACAGCTAGCCTGGGCTATAAAGTGAGAGCTTGTCTAAAAAAACCCCAGTAAAATAAAATAGTGTTTGAGATGCAGGAGACCAAAAAAGTGTGCAAACCTTCCCCTAATCTAGGAAGATTTCCCCAAATCTAGGATAATTTGAGGAAGTAGACCTTAAAGATAAAGACCTTCATGCTTATGTTTTTAGGTCATGTCTCACAGGAGCCTTTTTCTCTTACCAAGACACAACCTGGGGCATTCACCCCACCTGTCTAGATTTGATGTTTGATAGCATAATTACTCTAAATCTGAAATGTACTGTTCGGATTTTTTAGATGGACATGACAGAGATGGCTCACTCTGTCAACCTTTGAGCCAGATGTTGGAAGTTCAGCGACTCATCGGAGCCCAACCTTGCTCTCTAGACTTTATTGACAGGTGCAGGACATTGCCTGGCAGAACAGGTCATTTCAGTGTGAAGTGGGTCTGATAAGATGGAGGTTTGATCAAATCTCAAGAACATAGAGTAGAACTCAGGGAAGGTTTCCTTGCAAAACTGAAAACAATACTGAGATTCACCAGGCATGTGTACTTGTCACTAGTTCCAGAAATGGTATTGGACACAGTGTATACAGTCCTAATATGGCTCGTGAGGATGCTGGAAAAATCTCCACAATTCAGAACAGTACCATCCAGTAGCATCTTCTGTGATGGTGGGAAAGTTCTATTTGGTGTCTTTAGCCACATGTGTTATGAAGCACTTGATATGTGACTGTGGTGATAAAGGAACCTAACGTGAATTTTATTTAATTTGACTTAATTTTAATTTAATTGATTTTAATTTAATTTTGAATTAATTTAGCTATAATTAATTCAGCAAGTGATGGTGACCATACTGGACAGTGTGGTTTTTGGAGGGTCATAATCTACTAGACACCAGGTTATAATTACAAGGAACAGGAATTCTGTCTTTTTTTTTTTCATTTAGTGAGCACTTTTTGAGAATCTAATGTATGCTGGAACCATGATATGGAGATGACAAAGCCTTGTCCATGAGAGTAGGAATTCTAACTACGTTCTGCAACACCTAGAACCTCCAGACATATTTAACCCTAGAGGAAACAAGCCTAGTATGGCCCACTCTGAACATTAGAACCTTGACTGTGATTGTAGAGACCACTGGCCCAGGTTTACAAACGAACACAAAATTGTCAGTGTTGGAAATTACTCGCTTCGAATAGGATGAAGAAGGATTTGCTGGTAGTACACCCACTGCCTGGGTGAGAGCCACCCCGTTTTCACATCACTATTTACACTTGTGGAAAGCAAGTGTGCAAGATCCATGAGGGATTCTCATGTCAGGTCCTCATAAGTAAGAATTATGAGCTCTTAAGCAGCGTGGCTGACGTTGAATTCCTGCCCTGCCTGGAATTATCTTTCGTAAGTCTCACGCTGCCATGCTCTCATCAGAATAGAGCAGAGTGGTCTGTGCTGGTACACTCCCTTCCTCTGGGCTTCTGAGCGCTAACCCTCCCCTGCTTTCAGCACTTGCTGGAAGAAGCTCTCCCCAGTCACTTCTAGGAAAAGTTTTTTAAGATGCTGCTGCAGCAACGTCCTAAATTGGGCCCTCTGCACCTGGTCCTGCGTTCTCAGCAGTGCTGGATTCTTTCTGTGGGGTTGGCCTTCTCAGAACAAGTCCCTGGTGTCCTCAGCCCGTGGCACTACCCGTGGCGCACCATTAGACACACCCTACTCTGTTCCTTCTGTTGCCAACCAAAGGGCTGCTGCTAAATTACGCACAGATCTGTGGGGCTGCCTGGTGCCATGCAGTGGACTCCTGAGACCTCAGCCTCTTTCTGAGAACTGACCCCTCACCCCCCTCCATATGGGGACCATGGTGGATTCCCAGCAGACCTGCTCTGTGGCACGTGTCTGTCCACTCTGGCCACAGGTGACTTCAAAGACATAAACAACTAGCCCAAGATTCCTTCTAGTTTAGAACTGTAGAAGGAAGAGAGAGAGAGAGAAAGAGAGAAAGAGAGAGAGAGAGACAGAATATAGAGAATATGTGTGTGGAGGGGTGGGAGGTGGGGGGGTGTAGTGAAGGGATCTTGTAGCCCCTAATGAAACGACTCTAAGTTAATCAAAAGGGAATTTATCCTGGGTAGTCCTGACCTAATCAGGTGACCTTGCAAATAGGTCTTTTAGGTCAGGGACTCACTCTTTTTTATTATTATTATTATTATTATGCTGGGTTGGGGTACATTGTAGTACTTAAAAATGTTGTTACAGTATATCAAATATTTCATACTTGAATTCATCCCCTCCACTGCTCTCTTTCATCCCCCTCCCCTGACTCTTGGAACAGTTTCAATAGGTATCATTTTTGCATTTACGTACATGGATATACATGATTTGTACCATATTCATCCTCCTACCCCTTTCTCTGTCACTGCCTCCCTCCTACCGGTGCCAAATCCCCCCCACCAGCCCCTGAGCAGAACCTGTTCTGCCCTCCTGTTCTCTGATTTTGTAGTAGAAAAAGCATAAAACATAAAAGAGAAACATGGCATTTTTGCTAATTTGAGATAAAGATAGCTACACAGGGAGATTCCTTGTGTTGTTTCCCTGCCTATATGTATTACCACCACAATTGGTTCACCTCTACCAGTCCTCTTCACTCCTCCCTAGACCCCTTCCCATGGTGGCCTGGGGCAGTTTAAGATTTCTGTATTCATTCCTGTAGTGAGCACATCAACAACATTCACGTTTTGGTTTTCTTCCCTTGCCCTATCCCTCCTGTGCATGTGGCCCGTGTCCCATTATATTGCTGCATTTGTTTTAAGTCTAACATCTGCATGTGAAGGAGAGCATGCGGGTTTCCGTCTTCTGAGCCTTTCTAAGTTCACTTAAAATGATGTTCTCCAGTTCCATTCCCAGCTGGCCTCAATGAGACCAGAGGCATGAGCTATACAACTCTGAGACGAGGATTTCTGCCAACAGCTGTGTGAGCGTGGAAGACTCCAAGCCTCCGGATCTGACTCCCACTGCAACAGAGACCCTGAGCCTGGACTCCTGATTTACAGAAACTGTTTTCAGTTTCAAGTTGTTAAATTTGCTGTAATTTGTTATGTGGTAATTGGATGACTGAGTTGTTTCTTATTCTACCCCTTTCTTCCCACCTTTTGTCTTTAAACCACAGCCAGCTCTGCCTTTCGCATCCATCTTTCATGGCTCTACTCATTGGAATGGACTCTAAGAAGCCAGATTTGCTGCATTTCTACTTCTTTCTTTTCCACCTCAGCCATGACCGAAGGTTCTTCCTTCACTGAAACATTCTGAAAATCATTCCTCATGGAACCGATGGCTTGTCGTAGGAATATCTCAGTCACTGGCATCAGGGAGGAAGAAGCAGAAGGGGAAGTGTTTAGGATGGCCTGACCCGAAGGCTAGAGCAAGTTTGAAAGTGCCCTGCCCCAGAACTCAGTGCACAATATTCGCAGGAGATTTTCTCACCTCTTGTGGGGAAACAGGAAAAGACTCGGCTTTTGAGGAAGAACCCCGGCTCCTTTTCATCCCAACCTGTTCACACCTCCAGGCACCCTTGGCCTGAGTCCACCATGTCACAGGCATCCAAATGCCCCACCAGAACTTCTCTGGAAGCCATGAAGACTGGGAGACATGTGACTTGGATACTGGGGCTGGGTAGCCAATGATTATAGAAGATATCCACACGATGTCCCACAGCTTCCAGATTATTTTAGGCTCCATTTGTCATTTAGTTCATTCAGCAATTCTGGAAGCAAAGCAGTCATCACTCATTTTGAGATGAGAAAATTGAGGCCTAGATAAGTTAATGACTTTCCCAAGATCATATGGTTCACTAGGTTGCAGAATCAGGACTGGAAGCCAGGTCCTTCCTTGCAGTGTGTCCTGGCCCGCTCATTCTTTCCCCAAAGAAGTCCCACAGGCCTTCCAGTGCCAGGTGCTGTGCTGCATCTTGGGGATGTGGCAGTGAGATGGCAAGTGTGGTCCTGAACCACCCATCAAATAGACGGCTGCAAAAATAATTGTTAATTAAAATGTGATTGTGAAGGAACTACACAACTCTTCTACAGTTTAGTTGAAGGATCTCTAGATTAGTTGGGAGAGTTAGGGATGTCCATGACACAATATCATGCATTAAGCTAAAATCTGAAAGCCAAATGTTGTTAGCCAGGAGACTGACGGTGGAGAGAACATTCCAGACCCAGGGAATGGCCTGGCATCTTTGTGGAAAAGAAAAATATGTTAATGTGGCTATAGGGTAGAAAAGGGAGGAGTGGGACAAAGGGAAGCTTCAGCAGGCAGCAGGCTAGCAGTTCTGATTAAAGACTTCTACTGTGAGTTGACAACAATGGACGACTTAAATGTTGTTAAACTGGGGAGTCACACGTTCAGATTCATGTTGGAAGCAGGCAGGAGATAGAGGAAGGCAAGTACTGAAATGGGGAGGAATCGGGAGCTACTGAAATAGTCCTGGTGAAGGATGGGTGTGGGGAGTATAAAGTCATTGCAGATGTAGGGATGCACTGTGGCCAGTCAGACGTGATGACGGTGTTCAGCTCATCATCTCCAGACCAGGTCTTCTACTTACAAAGACAAAACCAGGTCCTTCTACACAGTCAGGTCCTACTACTACAGTTTCAGGTAGTAAAAATAAGTAACTTGTGAGACTGCAGAAAAGGGTCAATGTCATATTACATGAAATGTCCAAAGTACTGTCTCAATGTGGAGCCATTGGACTTACCAGTGGGTAAATGGTTTCAGTGACTGAAAGCCAAGACTGCTGGTCTTGACAATGACAAGAGAATTACTTGGGGAAAAAATTGTCCAATTTTCTCCTCCATTCTGGGGGAAGGAGAGTTTGTAAGTAAGTAGTCAAGGTATACTGAGAGCAGCAGATGGGAAAGAAAGGAGTGGGTGGCATTTAGTTTGTGTTTACTGTAGACCCAAACTCAGTAGAGAACAACCTGACCTTGGGATGTCAGGTGGGTTTAGATCCTGCTTCTCTCATTTTTACCTGTACAAAGTAATGTCTGAATCACCTTTTCTCTGTCACAGATGACAATAAAAGCTGATTTTTAAAAGCCCTCTACATCACAAGTCACACCATTAAAAACTAACACAGTCCCTGGCACAGAGTACTGGCAATGTTGTCAGGGGAAAAGGAGTTTTAGGTATTTTTTGACACTTTGGTCTAAATGGAAAACACCTTGCTCTCATTAGCAATAGTGAAGAATGTCAAGTTGAAATTGGAGGCTCCTAGCAGGAAATTGGACTTCCAAAATAACCCACAAGAATTACTGGGTACGCACTATGTGCCAGTCATTTCGTGATGTGATGTGCAGACCTATAAGGGCCTAACACACATGCATACAGACCAGCGGGTGAGTCATAAGGCATACCCACTGTAAGAGGATATAGGAGGATCAAGGCCTGGGCAAAAACACAGACACTTTTTGAAAATAAGTGGATTAAGTGGTAGAGTGTTTATCTAGCAAGCTTAAAGCCCTGAGTTCAAACCCCAGTACTGGAGAGGTCACATACAAGAGAGGGAGAGTAAAAGAAGGTGAATATGGTTGATGTACTCTGTCTACAGGAAAGAATATAGAATTTTTAAACCTGTTGAAATCATCATAAGAAGGGTGCTAAGGCAGAAAGAAGAAAAATAGAGGGGATGAACAATTTTGGTATGATACATATATACATGGAAATGTCACAAGAAAACTCCCTATATAGCTATCTTAAACATGCAAAAACGTCATTTTTTTCTTTTACAAAATTGGAAAACAGTAGGGTGGAACAGGTCCTGTCTGGGGCGGGGGGGGGGTTGGTCCAGGTGGGGAAAAGGTGTGGGAGGGTGAATATGGGGCAAATACTGTGTACACATGTATGTAAATGCAAAAATGAGACCTGTGGAAACTATTCCAGGAATGGGGGGAGGGTGGATAAGGAGAATGATATATTGTAAGAACTTTTGTAAATGCCACAATGTACACCCACCCAGCACAACCATAAAAAGAAGGGGGAAAAAACCAGTACTGCAAAACAAACAAACAAAAAACAAAGCAAAAGAACCCTGGGCTGAGGGTGAGGGGGCGAAGCTGGGTTTGGAGGGAAAAGAGCAGGAATTTAACAGACGGATGAGGAAACATGGAAGTAAGAACTAGCATTTGATTCAGGAACTGTAAAAGGGCTGTGACTTACCTACTCACAGGTGGAGGAAGCAGCCAGAGCCAGCCTTTCATGCTTTCTGGCCTGCAGAGCACTGGCTTTCTGTTCTCAACACCTTCCCACCATCACTCATGAGTCCACTGTTAGCTGGTTTGGGTCCTTGTTCAAAAATAGATACATACATTCGGCTGCTGCTAAGTGTTCCCTGTTTAAAGACTAAGACCACCTGAGTTCCTGGCTAGAAAGCCCTGCTCTTCCCAGTTCTCCATCTTCCTCAGTCCCTCAGCTCCAAAACCTTTACCCAAAAGGCCTAGCTAAGTCACTTATGTGCTTGAAAATTCACAAATCTGCTGGCTTCCAATGCTGCCAACTTGATTATTTTTGTTTCAATTATAATTTATTTTCAGGATACGTTAGTAAGAACCTTTGGCAAGCACCAGAATGAATGGGCTAGGCTTCATATTAGCCAGGAACTGGCTTTTAAATTCGAATCTGTTTTTCCTTTCAGATATAGCATTCTGAGAAAGCAAGGAATGTGTCTTCTTTCTTCCTTTTTTAAAATTAAACTCACCCAGATTGGCAGGAGCCATGTGCGAGATCCTGCACAACTCAGCCCCAGGTCCGCAGAGACTGCATGCCTCTCTCTGTTACTGGCTGGCGTCTTAAGTGAGTTCCCAAGATATTTCTCCAACCCCACAGGTAGGCATTTTGTGCCTTGTAGGGTATTATGTGCTATTGTTCTTGGGAAGACACTTTGTACACTCCTGCCCAAAGGCAGAGAAGAGAGGGTCTCTAGAAGTCAGTCTGGTATCCATCATTCCATGTAATTGTGGGAGGTTCTAGGAGCTAGAGAAGCCAGTAATCAAGGTAGCATTTGCACAAGATGTACAGTGGAAATCAAATATTAAAATTTTTTAGAGGAAGGAGCCTTGGGATGCCCCAAATCTCAGCAAACTTGACCATGCCTGAGAAGTAGCCACTGGCAAGGCTGCTGCTCCAGACAGGACCTCAGAGAAGCATCTGTGAGCGAGCGGGATGTCAGGGGTCTGCAGAAGGTCATGCCATTGGCTAATTTAACAGAATCAGAACAAACAGAGACTTGATAGGAACCTCGTGGGTGTAAGAATGAAGGGAATGGATCTTTAATCAAGGGTCCAGAGAATCTAAAGCTATGTATTAAGCCAAGGAAGGTGCATCTTTGTTTTCAGGAGCAGCACTCTGGATCCAAAAGAAGTTACCAGAGTCTGGGGCAGGACCTCAGCAGGCTTGTACTTGACTCCAAGGCTGCTGCTGTTTGCATCCCAAGAACCTCATTCTGGAAAGAATTATCTCAAGGTGGATATCCTCTTTAAACCCCAAGAAGAGTTTTGGGGGCCTAGTGGCCCCTGTGCTATGGGGAAAGCTTTAAATGGAAGATCTTTGTTCTCTGATCTGGCACTCACCCAGGCAGGCTGTGTTGGGAGAGTAGGGGGTGGAAGAAGGCATTCATCATGACTCCAGTTGGAGTCACCAGCTTGGAGAAACTGCCACCATTAGCCAGGGATTTAGGGGAAGTCTTTGGAGTATAATGAGGAAGGTAGGGAAATCTCTCAGGATAACTTCCAGGGAAATTATCAGGGAAAAAAACACAGTAGAAAAAGAATAGAATGATACCATTTGAAACTGGAGAAAATTTGCATGATGTCTGTGGGGTCTGAAGTAAAATGGAGTATGTTACACAGAGGGAATTGGAAATGATGTCATTGGGTATCATTGTCATCTCTCTAGACACTCTTCAATTCTGCCATCCCAGTGGTTATGCCACTCCTACAGAAGCCACTCAGAGGCTCTAGTCACTCCACTCAGGAAAAGTCCACTCCTAGGTATAGCTCATGGCCATCAGTGCTGACATTATAGAAATGTGGCACCATACCTGGCCCTATTTAATAGGTATTTCATACCTGTGGTTAGAAATTTTGAAAACATTAGCAACTATACAGTATTAGTCAGCTTTCTGTCACTGTTACAAAATACCTGAGATGAATCAACTTCAAGGAGAAAAGGTCATTATTTTGGCTCAGAATTTCAGAGGTTTCAGTCCATGGTCTCTTGGCTTTGTTGCTTTAGGCCTGTAGCAAGGCAGTATGTCATGGCAGAATGTTGGTATAACTGCTTACCTAACAGCAGTCAGGAAGCAAAGAGAGAGAGAAAGGCAGTGAGCATCCCATTATCACCGTCAAAGGCACACCCCTAATGACCTAACTTCCTCTTGCTAGGCCCTACCTCCTAAAAGCCCCATAGCCTGGCAACCAAGCCTTTAGCATATGAACTTTTGGGGGACATTTAAGATCCAAATCATAACACATGAATAAAATAAAATTCTCCCAGGATTACCCTGATTGTTGATGTGAGTCCTCAACTGACCAAGCATTTTTTGGCTATCTATTATATCCCTCTTTCTGTCAGAGCACCTTGGTTCAAGGCAGCCCTCAACCTCTATGGCTTCATTTTCTTTATTTGTAAAATGTAGTTCATACTTGAGATTTTGTTCTCATAATAACTGCAGTAACTTTACTATTTCCACACAAACAAAAGGAGATTGTCTACATTTCTGAGCTTGTGAATGTCATACTTTGGATTAGGTTAGACTGAATCCAAGCCCATTACCTTCATCAATTGGAACTGTTAAAGTACCAAGTTCTGAAGGTTTCATTCAAGCCAGTAGTGAGATTCAGAGCTCTGCTCGTCACCAGGAAAACACATTTCTAAGCAAGAGTAGCAGGGCCATTGTGGGCACAGCTTTTGCACTGTCAACCAAGAGGTGTCCACACAGGTGGCTGCCTCAGGACATGAGCAGTACCATGGCACAGGGCTGGGTACCTGCACTGAGTCCAGTCCTGTGCCCCAGGCTGAGCCTGGAACACCCACCAGTTGTGGAACACCATGGAGACTTAAATTGCTTCAGGTGGGCTGTCAAGCCACACTGTGCACTGAGCCACAGAACTGGAATAGCACCCACACGTGTGCTCTTGAATTTTCTCTGCGATGCCACGGGTAAAGCAGAACAAGAGTAACAGGATGTATGTGCTGCTGAGCAGGTCAAAGCCACTTACTCCTCTCAGGAAAAGTGCTTTCTCCGACAGCAAAGCAGGAGGAGCTATTGGCAGACTGGCTGCAGGATGAGGAAGACTCTGGAGGAGAGGGTCACTTGGGAAATATATAGGCTGGTTACACATCACTTTAGGTAAGTGAAGAGAACCAACAGGGGAGAGTACAATATCCCCACACAAACTCAGAGCAAGCAACAAGGGCTCTCCCCACAACAAAGAGAAACCATAAGGAGAAAGGGTTGTGAGGAACCCGTAGGAGCTGAATTTTAATAACTGGCACTGTCACCCTGGTAAACTGGCATTTCTGTGGAATATGTGAAGCATTTCCATATGATTTTCCCATTTGGTCCTCACAACCACTTTGTGAAGTTGTTATCACCACCATTTTACTGATAAGGAAACTGAGGGTGAGTCTTGGCCCACCCTTATCAAGTGCCAAAGACAGGACCTGACCTCCACATCAGCCAGGGCTCCTGAGCTCCTTCAGTAGGAGAAGCTTCAAAGCTCCATTAGTAAAGAAAGATGTCCTAGAGTAGCAGTGGAAAGAATGACTAGGAAGAAACCCAGGAAAAGGATGGTGACTCTTATCTTTGACCTTGTAGGGATGGCTCTTGATCTCTCAAAATCAGGCCCTGCCCATTCTCCAGTCTTCCTTCCTTCCTTCTCCCCCTCCCTTCCTCTTTTCCTGCCTCCTTCCTTCCTTCCCTACTTTCTTCCTTCCTTCCTTTTGGGCAGTACTGAGGATTGAACCCAGTGCCTTGTGCTTATGTGATCTACCACTGGGGCTATACCCCAGCCCTTTTAGTAGTAGTAGTAGTAGAAATTTTGAGACAGGATCTGGCAAACTTTACTAGGTCTGACCTCAAACTCACAATCCTCTTGCTTCCACCTCCTGAGTAGCTGGAATTACAGGCTGGCACCATCATACCCAGCACACTCTCCAGAGTCTTTCCCATCCATTATCTTTCATTTCTAGCACTGACAACTCCCAGCTTGGCCATTATGAACCACTTCTTGCTTTGCTTGCCTGAAGACCATCTTCTGGCTCTTTTCCCTTGACTTGTTCTTATTCAGTAGCTGTCTTCCAGGAGACCCACCGCAATCCTCTGCCCTGAATTCCCACACCTTCCTTGTGAATTCTTCTCTCAAAGAAATGATCAGTTGGCTATTTACTTAACTGTCTCAGTGATTCTGTGAGTGCCCACTTTCAAAAGAGATCCCTAGGGATTTCTTCTCTTCTGCGGGTCAAACCCTAGGTGTCTCCGTCTTTGTCTTTCACCAGGTGGCAACTTCACCTCAGCTCCAGCACCTGACAGTCCTACGTCCCTTGGTGGTCAGGAGCTTTCTAGGTTTTATGCTGCTCAGAACCCTTGCTCGCAGGGGCTGGCAAGAACCTAGCCTGCCACTTGATTTTATAAACAAACTTTTTTGTGATAGCCGCACCCATTTACTTGCATTTTGCCCACAGCTGCTTTTGTTCTAAGAACTTGCTACAGAGACCATTTGCTCTGCCTAGTCAAAAATATTTACTATCTGGATCTTTACAGAAAAGTTATCACCCCTATTCTGCGGGCTTCCCATAGTACAGTCATCTGTGTTACATAGCAAACCACCCCAAACCCTCCCTTTTTATTTTCCCCTTTCTCTGTCTCTCAATCTCAATTGGCTCTAAGGCTTCCCTGAGGATGTGGGTGCTATGAACTGAACATTTGTGTCCTCTCACAAATTTATGTGGAAATTCTAACCCCCATGTCTGTGTGGCATTTAGGAGGTGAGTCAATCACAAGGGCTCCACCCTCACACCTGGGTAAGTATTGAAGAGGCCTGAAAGGTCACCTTTGCTCCTTCTGTCATCTATGAACCAGAAAGCAGGCCCTCACCAGCAGCTAAATCTGTCTGCCCTTGATCTTGGACTTCCCAGCCTCCAGAACTGTAAGAAATAAATGTGTGCTATTTACAGTCTCCAGAGTTCTGTAACAGCAACCCGAACAGACAATGCCAGGAGGTGCCTACAGTTTTGGGATGTTCCACAATGTTTGCTATTACCCTGTGGTCGAGATCTTCATAGGCTTCAAGCCCATGTTTGGGTCTGCTTGGTGGTCCCAAGATCCCAAGATATGCCTCTGACTAAGGCCAAAAATGGGCCCTTTAAGGCTTATATGGGGAGAATGCCAGTGCTCACCATGAATAGCTCTGCCAACCAACGTTTGTTGAGGAGCCAAATAAACACTGGAGGCACCCCCAGACTCATCACAGTGTAGGTTCTCACCCCTGGTGTCAGGTACTGGGTCTGTGTCTCCTCTGTTCCTGTCATTCTTTTTTTGACCTTTGCCACTTGCACCCAACTTTCCTGTCTGCACTCCCCTTGGGCTGGGAAACTGTGAACTCTGCTGCTGGAAGCCTTGGAAAAGGACCCCTGCTCACAACATCATGTACATTCTATAAAAAGAAAAAGTGGAACAGAAGATGATGCTGGATTCTCGCTCCAAAAGAAGGGCAGTTTCCTTCTACTTCAAAAAAATCTATTCACTAAGGCACAAAGCCAAGTCCCATTTGAAATAAAATCCTTCCCCCAAATTGCCATATTTCAAATTGGAATCGCATCCTCCTCCCTCAGCCCTAGCCCATTGCTCTCTTTCTTCTATATGGAGCTGCTGTAGGGAAATGTGAACTCCACTGATTAAAAGGAGCCTGTGATGGGCCCACCACCACTTAGTTCTGTAGAGACACATCCAATTAAAACAGACAACATTTCCAAAGACCCCAGCTGGGCTTCTCAGCTCCTCAGCATTTTTTCACCATATCAGTGTCACTTGCAAGAATTCTTGCTTGCTTGCTTGCTTCCTCCACCCCCATATGAAATATAGGTCACTAACTTCATAATCCAAAAACATAGCCCAGGCTGCTTCCTCTCCTTCCTACCATCTCTGGAGGCAAATATTTAAAAATAAATAACTGGCCCAAAGGCATTCCCCAGCAGACTTCATCATCTGTGGTGAGGATTTTGCCCAAATGCAGAATGGCTGGTGGGACCTGTGACAAGAAAGGAACTGAGAGTTGATTATATGATTCAGGTATGAAATCCAGCCAAGCTTTCGGCCCAGGGGGTCAGCTGAGCAGTTTCACTGTGACATTAACTCTATGCCCTACCTTGCCGGACAAGGAGAGGGCCACAGGCCTCTCTGGGCCCTGTTTTTCATTTATAAAAGGAGGCCAAGTGGCTGGGTCTCCATGCACCCTTGCTGCTTGAGTGCCAACACTTCCCTGTTTCCTCAGAGCCTTTGGAGCAGATGCTTTCCTGGGTTGTATGTCCCCCCACCTTAATCAGCCGAGTATAAATATGTCCAGAAGCCTTTGAGAGAATGTCCAGATCCCAGGGAGACAGAGAGACACCACTTAGCCAAACCAGGAGAGGGAATTGGCTTTCTTCCCAAGCATTGTGCTTGCCATAGAGACAGCACCATTTTCTTACATGAAAAAGTAAAATTCTTTGCTAGAAAAAGTAAGAGACAGAGCAGGCTGGTGGGAGCCAATAGGCTAATTGAGATGTAAATAATATAGGTGGCCCTGTGACCACCTGGAGTCTGATGCCTCAAAGCCTTCAGGCATTTTGGTATTACCTCTCATTCCTGAGCCAGCTGTGAGAGTTAATGGTACCCCATTTTATATGGCAGAGGCCCAGAGAGGTTAAGAGACTTGTCCTGGGTCAATGGAGAGCTGGTATTGGGGCAGGACAGCCTACTCACTGCCATCCAGTGCTCTTTTTCCTTACCTAGTAAGGTACTAACTCAAAAGATGCTACTTCAAACCAAGCTGAGGAAAAGTCACCTTATCTTTTGGGGTAAGTTTTCTGTATCATTCCAGCATTGTGAGTCTACATTGTATTTTCCAAGACTCAGCTTCTAAAAGGCTGGAGACCCAGAATGCTTCCTAGCTGAGAGCCTGCAAATGTAAGGAGCCTGCCTGAGCCTCTTTCCAATATGTTGACAGGCAGTGTGGCTGTGTTCCAGGAGCCCAGGTGTTAGAGCAATTGAGCATCTGTAAGTCACTTCGGCTCCATAGAATGTTCCCACAGTCAGAGAGCCTTGGGGACCACAGTCCTGGTACCTTGAGCTTTCCTGCTTGCTTGCTGTTTGAAGGAATGGCCAGAAAATAACTGAGGATTGGTAGTTCTTGAGGCCTGGAGATTTTCTTCTCTCCTGTCCCATGTGATCTTTCCTGTAGCTGGCTCCAATTGTTCTTGGCATCGTCACCTGAAAAAAGATTAAAAAAAACAGCTATGCCCAGGCCGCTCTGTTCCAAGGAGAATGGAAAGGACAATTCAGCACAGCATCATGGCCCTATCTGGTCAGGGTAAGAGCAACACACCCCAGAATGGCATTTGTGGAAAGTGAAAACTATTTGGAGGAGCTGCCTGGTGTACCTATGAGTATATGAGGCAATTACCCTGCATGAGGCCAATGCCAAATCTGTGTGAAGCTCTCCTGGGATGGCAGGTGGGAGTGACTCAGGAATGGGTGAGTGGAAAGGGAGAGTTATCTTGGCTCCATTTATGAGACGACAGTAATATAACATGGAAGAACATGAGAAATGCCATTGGAGGTCACACATGGCCCATTTATACCACACTCTGTCTGGCATGGCCCTGAGGGACCTCTTGAGTTTGCAGGGCTTAGTCACAGCCTGGTTTTCCTTCAGAAGCCATTAGTGAACAAGAAGAAAGGGCTGAGAGAGGACTATGATGCGTCCCAGCCTCACTGATTTGCAGCTGTGTGAGCTGAACCTTAACCTCTCCTTATTTCAATCGATACCTTATAAAGTGAGGGTTATGACACCTGCCCTGACAAGCTCATAGGATTTTTTTTGAGGGGAAAGAGAGCTTGCACTTGTGTGAAAGCCCTTGGTAAACTGTTGCTATATTTTGGATATTGACTGTCCCCAAAGGCCCTTGTGATGAAGATTTGGTCCCTAGACTAACATTCTTGGGAGGCAGAACTTTTTAAGAAGGTGTGGCCTAGTGGAAGTCTTTGGGCCACAGGGTTTTGCCCTGGAAGGGGATCTTGTGCCCGAGCCTCCCCTCTCTCTTGTGCTTCACGGCCATGTTGGGCAGTTTGCTTCACCATGCAATCACCGTTGTCATCAGCACATCTACCAGAGACCCAAAGCAAAGGGACTGTACAATTTATGACTGTACATACCAAAACTGTGAGATAAAATGAACATTTTCTTTTTATAAATTAATTATCTCAGCTGCTTTGTTATAGTGATGGAACACTGACTAACAAACTGTGAGACAATGGTGTCCAGAGATCAACTGCCTTTCAGCAAACCCTTTGTCACCATCCCATGCAGGAGCCAAAATGTGCAGCAATGGACACTGAGCACATTTCAGTTCAGGGGACAGTTTTCTTATGGAAAGATTTTCTCCTTGATGGAAGCAATACTGGTGAATTTCTTATCTCACTGTGGATCTGCACTTTGGGTAGCACTGCTGTGAACACTATATCATGGATGTCTCTTGCTTCAGATTCCCTTGTCCCAAACTAGACAAAAGGTTAGATCAAAAAGAATTAACCTAGAAGGTAACACATATGCACAGGAAATTAATGTGAGTCAACTCCCTGTATAGCTATCCTTATCTCAACCAGCAAAAACCCTTGGTCCTTCCTATTATTGCTTATACTCTCTCTTCAACAAAATTAGAGATAAGGGCAAAATAGTTTCTGCCGGGTATCAAGGGGGTGGGGGAGAGAGGGAGGGGGCGGAGTGGTTGGTAAGGGAGGGGTGGGGGCAGGGGGGAGAAATGACCCAAGCATTGTATGCATATATGAATAATAAAAAAATAAAAATTAAAGAATTAAAAAATAAAAATAAATAAATAAATAAAGATTCCCTTGTCCCAGGTGCTCTACTCTTACCAATCCCACCAGCTTACCCACCTGTCAAACCCCTACTCATTCTTAAGATGCAGCTCAAGCATCTACCCACAGATCTCTGCTGCAGAATGAACCTCAGCTCCCTTGACCGTCCACTGTGAATGTAGTAGCTATCCCCAACCAGACTGTGAAGTTCTGTTCTTGAGGTCTGTTCATCTCTGTGTCTACAGACTGTCTCAGAGGGGGTGCTCAATGTGTACCTGTTCAACAAATGGAAGTTGAAATATCTGAGTGGTACTTCTCTGCCTGTTTCTTGGCATGTGCCATTAAATCTGTTACAGAATCTGAATAGCTTCCAGGTGTAGTGGTGGAGCTAGAATCCTGCCTGGAGACTGGGAAATGAAGCAAAGGCCTTTACATTTTTAAGATTCTATAGAGCTTTGGTCATTCAACACAGTTGTTATCTGCTGCCATGTGTGCCAAATGTTAGCTTAGTGGAAAGGAACTGGGAACACAGAATGAGCTAAATATATTACCTGGTCTTAGATGATGATATGTCACAGTCTTCCTTGGTAGGTATCAGTGTGCACAAGGTTGAGCAAGGCTTGTCTGTACCTGGAAGTCTACCATTGGGACATCCATCCCATGAAGTTGGGTTGGCCAATCTCCATATGCTGGGGCATTAATAATGTGGAGTGGATCAAAGTCTTTCTGAAAAACTCCCCAGAGCCTCACCTGTAGGTAGAGAAGAGGACTGCTATTCCTAAGATAGGAAGGAGAGATAAGGGCCAAGGAAGGACAAGAAAAAGAGGGAGCAAGGAAAGACTCAGTGTAATTCCCTCATTACAGAGCACACACTCTCCTGGCTACCTTATTCTCTCTAGATCCAGCCCTTGTATGATGGGTCAGTCAGCTTCCATTATTGTAACCAAATACCTAAAAAAATCAACTTCAAGGAAAAAGGATTTCATTTTGGCTCAGGGATTTATTTGGTTTCAGAGGTTTCAGTCCATGGTTGGCCGACTCCACTGCTATTGGCCTGGGTGAGGCAGAACATCATGGCCGCAGGAGGGAATGGCAAAGCAAAGCTACTCAGATCATGGTGGCAGGAAGCAGAGACCAGTCCCTGTGGGCTGATGAACTGATGAACATCTGCCTGGCCTCAGGTATTCTTTCAACTCCCCTGATGCTTCTAACGGCTCCTGTGGGTTGGCCCCCCCGGTATCCCTACCCCTACCCTCATCCTCATCCTACTCTGACCAGCTCTAGCCACTAGTAACTCTGAGTTTCCAGTTTGGATGACCACTTCAGCTCTTACTTTTCTAAAAGGTCTATCAGAATGAATGAATAAGTGAGTGGATGGATATCTGCACCTTCTCTCCTGCTTCCCGCTCTGTCACCCAGTGCTCTTTCCCCATATGGTGGTTATCAGACATGTCCTCCCGAAGCCCCTCTCACTCCACACTTGGCCTCTATTGAAGTGGTCCATTCTCCAAAATAACCTTACCCTGCCTTTCTCTACTCCCAGGTCAAAATCCCTCCCCACCATCAGGGTGCAGATATGGAGACCAGGTGCAGGCAGGGCCTCAGGGGGAGGGTTTCATTCCTGAGTAGCCCAGCAGTGAAAGATTTCTTCCCCCAGAACTGTTATATATGTCATATATGACTTGTCCCAACAAGATATATATGTGCAGCCCTTCATATAAAAGCTTAAGGCTCAGAGAAAAGCTGAGCTGGAAGAGACACATTGACAAGCAAGTCTTTGCTATGTTCTGAGACCCAAGATCTGCAGGTCTTCCTGAACTGAAGACCTCCAATCCACTGCTTCCTTTCTGTTTTCCCAGTGCCTCTGTCAAAACCAGGCCTGGGGATGCAGCTGTCCTGGTAAGATTACTGACAGATCAAGTCCCAGCCTCAAGGCTGTCCCAGGCTTACAAGAAGGCACTTAACTTTTCTCTACCTTCTGTGATCCTTGCAATATCTTTATGAATCAGGCAGGGCAGGTATTAACATCTTTATTCTGTAGCTCAGGAAACTAAGCTCAAAAATGTGGAAATACTTGCTCATGATTCAATTGCAGAATTCTTTCTTCTTCTTTTATTCATATGTGCAATACAATGTTTGGGTCATTTCTCCCCCATTCCTCCTGTCCCCTCCTTTACCTCCCCACCACCTCTCTCTCCCCCCCACCCCCTCGCTACCAGGTAGAAACTATTTTGCCCTTATCTCTAATTTTGTTGAAGAGAGAGTATAAGCAATAATAGGAAGGAACAAGGGTTTTTGCTGGTTGAGATAAGGATAGCTATACAGGGAGTTGACTCACATTGCTTTCCTGTACATGTGTGTTACCTTCTAAATTAATTCTTCTTGAGCTAACCTTTTGTCTAGCTCCTGGTCCCCTTCTCCTGTTGGCCTCTGTCGCTTTAAAGTATCTCAATTGCAGAATTCTTGAACCTACACTGTAGTGCTTTCTCTTATAGACTGAGGTTAGTATCATTGACCAGGGCCTTTCACTCCTTCCTTTCCTTTCTGCCTTCTTTTCGTTTACTGGAATGCTGGAAACAAAGAGACAAACTCAGGGTTATGAGGCTTAATCGAAGGTGATGACAGATGGCTTTGATTAGGACATAGACCCCACAATGAGCTTTGGGGGCCTAGGGCAAGGAGCAGGGAGACAGGGCCATGCATCTTTCAAAAGGACATAGAAGCTTTATATAAATACATGTGCACAGGGGAGGGAACAATCAAAGTCTGTAAAGCAGCACTTGCTTCAGTTGCCTACTTGTATTAGATTCCACTCAAATTCAATATGAAATGCTCCTAGGGGCAAGAAAAACAGGGAGGTACCCATGCCCAGCCCTCTCTCTGGAAGCTTTTTTGAAAAGAGGCCTGCCAGCCTGGTAATGGAAGATAACTGACATTCTTCTTTCAGGGTTACTGGGAGGGGCCTAGACCTGTCCTGACAGTACAGGTAAAGATCCTCGTTCCTCTACCCTGCAGAAGAGACTGGGGCAGGCATGTGCAGGCAGATTCAGACAGGTACTAGGCAACTTTTAAAAGAAAATGAGCCTTAGGCATGAAAGGGAGGGAAAGACTTGGGTTTCTCCTTTTCTAAGCAACCCCCTCTTCTACCTCAGTGCCTCAGCCCCAGCTCCCTCCCACATATGCAACTCCCTGAAGCCCTCTGAGAATTGCCCCACTGGGTGGTGTCTGGCCTGGAGTACTCGCCTTCCTGCACACTGGGTTCTAGAGGCCCCAGAGACATCAGCTGTGGGCCTGGTGCAGGTACTGACCACTTTGCTTCAGGCTCTAGCCTCAATTTCCTCTGCTGTACAATAGGGGAATGGAGATCATTCCCTGCCCAGCCCACTGGCCTGTGGTGGAGAAGAAATGAGATCATCCAAGTGAACGGATTTTGCAAATTCTAAACTGATCACACTGCTGATTATCATATTGATACATTCGGTGCCTGGTTTGGGCAGGAGACCCAGGGAACGAATCCAGATGGAGTCTGGAGACAATTTGCAGGAAATATTCCACAAGGGTATGGAGGATGTGCTGCCTTATCCCAAAGAAAGATGCCAATATAGCATGCCCATGGCCTCTCTCTGGAGGAAGAGAAATGCAATGGAAACTGCTATAATTAGTCCTCTGCCCACTTCTGACAACAGCCAAACAGAAAAGTCAGATCAGAAGCTGGTCCCTCCTCCCAGGAATAACACCTTCCCTCCAGCTCTCACTAATTGGCTCTCAGCTTACATTTGACTGCTCAGCAGAAGGACTAAGTGGTGAAAGAGCTGAGTTTCCCAGCCTCACAGAATGGGGCTCACAAAGAGGGGGAAGATAAGAAATGGCTCATGTCCTGGGGTTGCATTCACACAGCTGGGCCCACTTTAACCACTGGAATATACATGTAAGTTGTCAATGTAAGAGGGCCTAGATACATCAATTAATTCCATAGCTGTGGGGCCATCTTCATGAACCATACAAATCTGGATGGGTTTGAGAACCAATTCAAAGCAGCCTTAAGTTCAAATCCAAGCGCCACCTCTTAGAAAAGCTAATAAATCAGAGTTCCCGGTGTAAGATAAGATATACTTAGATTCAAATTGTAACTCATTCATTTGCTGCTGTGGAGTCTAGAGCATTTTTCTTATCACCACATGGTAAAAAACAATACCACTGAGCTCTTTCCATTGTTGTGAGGAATGAATGTGCATGACTTGTAGATGGTATCCAATAGAGTCTGTGGTTCTGAATTGCTTCACCTAAGGAGCTCATACTCTAGAAGGTAGTCAGGCCAGGTACAAGACTATGATTACTTGTCATAAAGAAATTAGTCCAGTTGCCCAATCGAGGAACCTAGGAGTCATCCTTGACTCACCCCTCGCCAAGTGCCATGTTTAATTCTCAAATATCTTTCATGTTTCCTTTCCAAGGTCTGTTTACCAATTTAACCACTATGATATGCCACCTGTGCAATGTTAGTCTCTTCATTGATCAGTTTATTCATCAAAGATATAACTGTATACCTGACAATTAAAAGGTCATCTCATGAGATAACCAGTCTTTCCAAAGGGAAGGACTCCATGTGATCCCAGCAGCATGGTACTAGGTAAATGTTTCATTTGAAGTCTTCTGCTGCAGTTTCACAGCAATGATTGAGGCTCACCTTAACTTCTGTCACAAAAGGCCCTTCATGAGCCGTTTCTGTCTCTCTCCGGCTGTTCCTTTGGTTTTCTCCATGTGGCACCTTACATCAAGTCAACTTATTTGTTGTTTTCTGGACAAGCCATGGTGTCCCTTTGCAGACGCTATTCCCTCTGCCTTTCATACCTCTCACACTCATCACCTGGGGAAATCCTACCAGGTTTTTGGCTCAGACGAGGTGTTCTTCTCTCTGGAAAGTCCATTCTGACTCCTATCTTCCACCTCGAGGACAGATTAGATGCCCCTCCACTAAGCTCCCAGCACATTTTAGTGATCCTTTTAATTCTTTCACAGAACTTACTACACTTATTGCATCAGCGACTTACTTGACAGTTTCCCCTATAGACAGTGAGTCTCTAGAGGACCAGGACCAGATCTTAACACCATTCGGGTACCCACACTCAGAGTGGTACTGACACATAGGTGCTGCCAACAGGTCTCATGCAGCAACTGGACTTGGGAGAGAGCACATCGCTCTGCTGAGGTGCTACAAAGAGCTGCCATCTTGAGATGGTTTGGGGCCTTTGATGATTTTTGCTACCAGTGCAGATGGTAACTGTGACCAACTCTGATTTAACAGTCCAAATCATTTCTTGAAGGCAATCCAGGGGAAGATTAGACTGATTTGAGGCTACAGTTCATTCTTTGTAACACTTTATCTATTTCTACGACATGGCTCTTGAAAAGGTGATGGGAGCCTAGCTGCTCCCATAATCCCTCCTGCTCAACATGGTGAGACTGTTGAAGCTCTGCTTCAGTCTCAGCCTTCTGCTGATGCTTTCTCCAGGGCTCATCAGCCTGACTCCATGCTACTCATGTGCAGACAATTGCTTTGAGAAGGAAAGTACCTTACAATGTCATGCTTGCATCCTTGTGTTCCCTCTCTTTTAATTCTGACTGCCTGAGTAGCTCCACTTCCCCCTGCTTTCTGCTTGGCAGCTTAGTCTTTGACCCTAAATTGTCTCAAGCTGGCAAATTCCTGAGCAGTATAGAATGTCAGGCTCGCCTCTTCTTCAGACCCCTTGCTTGGCTTCTCCAGTCCAGACTGCCATGGCAACACTCTAACACTCAGCTACTTTTAAATCTACCTTTTCTATTGTTGTTTGTCAGTGGGACATTTGGCCTGTTGCAAATTAGTTGGATGCAGGACACAACTGAAAGTAAAGTTAGTTAGCTGCTTCTCCTTTTTATTTTATTTTGAAATTTCACTTATAGATTTTCACCTAAAGAAAGTTTCTAGGTAGATTTTGAAATGATAAAACTTTGCCTGAATCATACAGTAGAGGTTAATTAAGAAGCAAAGTCAACAGCATACTCTTGGAGTTAGAGAGGAAGGACACCCATTTCATACTCTGGAGATGTCTTCTCACCACTGCAAGGAAAGTGTGCCCCAGACTGAGCGTGAGATAGCAGGCAAGAAGCCACTCACCATATTGAATGTGATTCTAGGAGGGAAAGAGATGAAACAACATTTGCACATGGCTCCTAAAAGCCAGAAATCTCATCATGTATTTTACTTTGTACAGTTTGAAACTGTTGTGCTGGACTTGCTGAAAATGGTATTTCAGTCTCCAAAAATCACACCTTTATAAAATATCTTCTATGCTATTTTGAACTCTATGCAATGTTCCCCTTGCATGATAATTTTCAGAGTATATCTCCATGTCAAAGTAACTCTACCTGCAAGGCATTTATTTCTGTCCTAATTACCTTGGGCTCCATGCTGAGCAAACAGCCTTTTTAGGGGAAAGTCATCATGTTCTTCTAGGAAGGTGTGAGAGCTTCCTCAGGAAAGAAATCAGAGGACAAAAATCCAAACTCCCTTTCTGTTCTCATATCAGCTAGAGCCAGAAGCTGAAAAAGTGTAACTGAGAGCCTCCTTAATCTTCATTAATTCCTCACAATTATCTCTTTTTATCGCTCATGTCAGTTTCCACTGACAGATTACAATCAAAATGGCTGGGAGGGTAGCATATGCCTGTCATCCCAGCTACATGGGAAGCATAAACAGAAAGACTGTGGTCCAGACCAGCCGGGAATGAATGCGAGACTCTACCTCAAAAATAACCAGAGAAGAATGGGCTGGGGGCACAGCTTAAGTAGGAGAGCACCTGCCTAGCAAGCACAAAGGCCTCAAAGTCAAACCACATTACTGCCAAAAAAAAAAAAAAAAAACCCAAAAATCTGGAGGCTCAAAGTCTGAGATGAAAGTGTTGGTAGGACTGATTGCTCTGGTGTCTGTCAGGAAGAATCTGTTCCAGCCTCTGTTGTGTGCCTTGTGGTCATTTGCTTGAAATCTTTGACATTTCTTGGCTTGATGAAGCAATACCCTGACCTCTGTCTTCATCTTTACATGGCATTCTCCCTGTGTAGATGTGTGCCTTCAAGTGTCCTCTTTTTATTAGGACACCAGTCATGTTAGATTAGGACCTACCCTAGTGACCTCACTTTAACTTAATTACTTCTGTAGAGACCTAATCTCCAAATAAGGTCACATTCTGAGGTACTAGGGTTAGGACTCCACCATAGTGTTTTTGTGAAACACAAGTCAGTCTATCATAATTGCTCACTCCTACTCGCCCCCACACACACCCCAGGGCTTGTGGGAGCTGAATTTTAGTGGAACTCCAAGGGCTAGCGCCATGTGTTGCAGTCAGAGAAAGGACACACACTAAGGAGCTTAGAGGATGAGGAGTCATGGACACATAAAACGTGAGGAGGGCTTCCCATATTCACTGGCCACTAACCTCAGGAGCATTCAGAAATGTTACAAAAAATGCAGTTGTAAGCACATCCAGCACTTATTATGATTTTATTGCAAATGACAAGGTCTTCAGTAAGCCAATACCAAGACTTACTTTTGGTTAGGGATGTTTTATAAGAAAAGAGAATGGTTAGATTATTATTAGACTAAGATGCTAAAAGAAAGAATTGTTTCATTAAACAATTGCCTAAACACTAAGACAATTGACCGACAAATGGCAGGTGAGTGGATGGTTAGAGTCCAGGATAAATCTTAATCTCATGAAAGTTAGTCAGAAAATTTATTAATGAGGTGCTTTAATGGGAATGTTCACTTCTTCACAGAAGTAGATTTCAAATTATATCAACTAGAAAGGTTGAGTCTTAGGTCAGATTTAGAAGATTTTCCTTCACAGAGTTTCCAACCTACCACCAGCTGACATGTGGGTTACATTCTAAGCCTCCTGTGTCTTAGTGGCACCCATTCCACAGACACTTCTCTACCATCAGAGTGGCTACCACCCAGCCTGCTCTCATACTCTGAGAGGTGGGATGGTTTTCCTCTTACAAAATTCAGACCCCTTCTCTAGGCCCTGTGTGGCCCATCTTCCTTGGCTCCCTTCCTCCTTCCACAATGACTTCCTTCTGTTTGTGAGAACTGTCAAGGCTTTTTCTGTGTCGGAGAGTTCTGCAGAAGCAGCTCCTTTCCACCATTTGAGGCTCTGTTTAATGGTGCCTATTCACAGAAACTTTCCAAGTCATTTCACCTGGTTTACACCCATCAAAGGGCTTAGCACCACCCACATCACTTCTACCACTTACTCAGGGCCTTTTCTCTTGTCTGGCTTCCCTACCAGATTGCTAGCAGCATGCAGTGAGAAACCTGTTTCTGTTGTTCATTACAGTGTCCCCGTGTCTGCTACATCTAGTACATGATCAACTGCTGATGAATGTTGACTTTGACATATGAGAAACTGAGGCTCAGAATTGTTAAGTGACTTGCTTAAAGTCATATAGGCTTAAGTGCTGTAATGGAGAAACCAATTTGATTCACCCCAAAGTCTGTGTTCTTTTCACTATTCCTCTTTGTGTTCTTTATCTCCTAACCCTGGAGGTGCTCAATCCTTCTTTCTTGATAGGGCTTGGCTACATAAAACCTAATTTCCCTTGATCCAGAGGACACAAATCCCTTTTGACACTGGGGAGATCCCCTGACAGCCCTGTGCTGCCTACTTTGCTGGTAAGTCTTCCCTGCAAAGTGCAAGATGCTCAGTGGACAGCCCCAGAACATCCTCACCTTAAAAGTTTCTCATTCCACTCCTGCAAAAACCATTCATAAATACCTACTCTGCTGCAGGTCTGGTCTGCTCCTGTATCCTACAGTCTGCTTCTCTCATTGAGGCTCCATCTTGTATCCTGTTTTAGCTTCTCTAAACATAAATCAACAACCTTTTCTGTGTCATTTATCAGCCCCTTTCCTCCAATGTCTCTGATCCCTGCGCTGCTTGTATCTGCCTGTCCTTGTCCCGGGGTAGGCATAAAATCACCTGTCTCCGTTCAGTACAGTCATTAGTAGATCAAAAACTCTGGGTTACATTGTGGTTACTCTCACTCAGAGCAGCACCCAAAGCTTGAGTCCAGACAGATTTTGAGGCAAATGGTTTTGTGCATTAAATTGCCACATAAGTTGCCTGGCATATGGAGACTCAGAGCTCTGTGGCAAAATCTCCCCAACCTTTTGCAGACTCCAACCTAAGGTTCTGAGGAGGGGTCAGACCTGCCCAGCCTTGCCTTGCACCAGATGTAAGTCCAGGACAAATTTAAATCAGCTGCCCTCCCTCGTGGACCAGCTACTTTTAGAAACCATCCCCTAGAGCTTAGCACTGAGTGACAGAAGCAGGTGATGATGGAAACTGGGTCCCGAAAGAAGAGCCAGACCAAATTCAAAAGCTGGAATCAAAACGCTGGACTGCAAATCCAAGTGGATCCTGTGGCTACCATCAATCAAGGAAAAAGAGGTCAGAACCACAGGGCATCACTGTTAAGGCAGTGCTGGGGTAGGGTAGGACGGAGCAGAGAGGAGAGGGGCAGGTGTTTGTGAGGTACACACTGTGTGCCAGCTGCTTTAGATATGGTGCCTCCTTGAGTCCCATTGGTAGCTTTTTTGTCTCTTTTACTGTTAATTAAATGGAACGTCAGAGATGTATGACGACTTAGCTAATGTCACACAGTCAGTAAGGGTTCAAGTCTTAACCTTTTTAACAGAAGTCCTGCCAGTTTCCTCTAGGCTGCTGCAGGAGTGGCAGGAAGGGGATTTCAAATTTACCTAAAACCCTTGAGAATGGATCATCAAGTCCTCATTAATATTTCTATCCTGCCATATGCCCTAATGATTATTTGGGGAGGCTTGAAATAAATACCACTGCTTGGCATCCTTGTAGAAAGGTTCTAAGTTAATTGTTCTAGGGTAGGCCCAGGGATAGGCATTTCACCATCCTCCTGGGAGTCTATTATGTAGCTTGGTCAAAAACCATGCTATATGCTCTCCTGTTGGCCAGCAACCCTGGGCAAACAGAAGTAAGGTGGCCCAACTCACCTGGGTTTCACAGCAGACACACAGTATACCTGGCCAGCAATGGCACATTCCACACAAGCTTCTCTGGTCGAAGGTGGTGTTCACAAATTCTCAAGTCAAGTCAAGTATTAAAACAGCATTCTCACACACTGCAGATAGGAGCCAGGAATCTGGGACTTAGGACTCTGTAAAGCAGATTCTGTCACTCCAATGTGCCACTGTGTCCCTTTCTACCACCTGCTACTGAAACACTTTTTGGAGGGAGGAGATCCCTCCCTATATGGTAAGGCCTCCGCCAAGATGTAGCCAACTCTGATGCATCCAGGACATCTGTCCTGAAACACTTAGCCTCTATGCACTTCAGCACTTGCTGTGCATGTTACATATATTGGATGCTTTTGATTTCAAATTGTTTGAAGTTTCATTTCTTCAAATCCTGCTTTCTCTGAACTCCATGGAGGACAGGGTCTGTGTTATGTAGGAGATACAAAATGATATCTGAAAAACCTCTGGCAATTGCATCGTTAGGTCCTCTTGTCTGCATATTGGCATCACCCTAAGAATTGTAAAAATACTAATGCTTCAGTCCCAATCCCTGAGAATGTGACGTAAGTATTCTGGGTCGTAGTGAGAACATCAGCACTTTTCAAACTCCTTCAGGGAGTCTCGTGGATACTCAAGTTTGAAAATAAATTGTGAAGAACAGCAAAGGATAACAAAAGTATGGTCTGGGAGGGGAAATGGGATGACTTGATTCATCTTTGTTAATTTATATTTATTTATCTACATTGATTATCTACTTTCTGGTGATAGAGTCTTGCTTTACAGCCCAGGCTAGCCTTGAACTCATCATAATCATCCTGTATCTCAGCTTCCTGAGAGCTGGGATTACAAACAGGCACTGCCACCCTTGCTGATTATTTAACTTCTCTTTTTCTTTCTTTCTTTTTTTGGTACTGCGGATTAAACTCAGGCCTTCTGCTTGCTAGACAGGTACTCTACCACTTTGGCCATCCCTCCAGCCCATGACTATTTAACTTTTAAGAGGAAAACTAAAACACAAATTGAGCTGGACAAGGTATTCTTAAATTGTCTTCATTTTCTGGGACAGATGCCTATGATAAATTATTCTAGTTTGGGATGGGTTACAGGTAGACACTAACTCTCTGACTGTTGAGTGACTGCAGGACTCTACATGTGAGTCAGGAGGCAAAGAAGAGTAGGGGCTACCAACATCAAACAAGCAAATTCCATACCCTGACTTTCAGATGATACCCTGTAGGTACAAACTACTGATTATTGCACATAGTTTTATAAGAAAGAATAACAGAAACTACAGCCATCCGGCCTACACATTCCTTCTGCGCCTAGGGGCAGATAGCACTTATTTGTTGTGTCACTCTTTTCTACTGAAGCTCATTATCCTTCCACAGAAAAAGTGTGAAACACAAGATCATTCACAGCAAAGAGTTATGAATTATTTTGTTGAAGGGAAACCCAAAATGTAAATGAATGTTTTCTGAAATGTCCAATTAGCTCTTTTGGACCAAACCTCTTACAGATAACAGCTATAAATTCTGGACAAAGTACAGTTGAAGGTACAGAGAGGAGATAGAAGCAGAAACAATTGGAAGAAGCTACTGTCATGGCAAAAGTTTTCTGGTTTACAACTTTTAGTGTGTGTGTGTGTGTGTTACTGGGGTTTGAACTCAGGGCCTACACCTTGAGCCACTCTACCAGCCCTTTTTTGTGATGGATTTTTTTCAAGAAAGCGTCTCATGACTATTTGCTCTGCCTCCTGAGTAGCTAGGGTTACAGGCGTGAGCCACTGGTGCCCAGTTTCAATTTTTAAGGCTTGTATTTAATATGTGAGGCACAGAGAAGGCTTATGCTCTACAAATAAGTTTTGCTCAGATCTCTTGCTGATGCCTGACCCACACATGCATTTGGAGATGTTCAGCTATGGCTTAAGAAACTGAACTTAAATTTTGGCTGTTACAGTGTACACAGGATTTAAAAATCCTGATTAAGGAAAAACCAGTCTCCCTTAGAAAATCCTAGTAGAACTCAGGTTTTCTACAACATATCATTCATAATGACCAGAATACACTCCAAAATTACTCATCATACAACAAAACAGGAAATATGACTCATTTTGAAGAGAAAAGACAGCCAGGCATAATGGCACAACTTGGAAGGCTGAGGCAGGAGGATCACGAGTTTGAGGTTGGCCAGCTCAGGCTGTCCCCTATCTCAAAAATAAATAAATAAATACAACCAACAGAGACCACTTCTGTGATGATCCAGGTGCTGGCGTTGGCAGACAAGAATCTGAAAACTATGCTCAAATATGTAAATAAAAAGACATCCAGAGTGATTGGAAATACAGAAAATCTTACGGCAGACATACAAACTGTTTAAAAACCAAGTGAAATAGAAGAACAGAGTAAGACAAGACTTGAAGTGGAAACTGAATGGATCCCAGCACAAGGCAGGTGAAAGAAGAACTTGTGAATCAGAAGATGGATTGGCAGGAATGATCCAAATGCAGAAGCAGTTAGTGAATCTGTAGACTTGGGGATCCTTATAGTGGTGTCACAGGTCTAGCACACATGTCATTAGAGCTCCAGAAGGACATGGAAAAGCATTTGACTCAACAATGGCTGAAGGGTTCACAATTTAAAACCTCCAGAAACACCAAAAGGGATTAGTATTGAAAACATAACAAAACAAAAATAACATTTAGGCATATTGTAGTCAGACTGCTGCAAACAAGTCACAAAGAGAAAGATTACAGACACTGTTGGAGGAAACCACCATGGCATGAATGGGAAGTCATCACAAATCCCATGGAAAATGAAAGGGGCCTGGATCCTTGCCCTCAAAGTGCTGAAAGAGCCTCTCAACCAGATTTTTAAAATTCTTATTATTCATTTATTCACATGTGCATACATTGTTTGAGTCATTTCTCCCCCTTGCCCCCCTCCCCCACCCTCTTCCCCCTTTCCCCCTTCAATTCTAGGCAGGTCCTATTCTGCCTTTATCACTAGTTTTGTTGAAGAAAAGAGATAAGCATAATAAGGAAGACAAAGTGTTTTTGCTAGTTGAGTTAAGGATAGCTATACAGAAATATTCCTAGCATTGCTTTCATGTACACATATTATGACCCATGTTGATTCTTTACCCTGGTTACTGATCCCCTTCTCATGATAACCTCTGTAGCTTTAAGGTTTCTGTATTAGCTCCTCTGGAGTGGGGACATCAAATGCTTTCATGTTTTGGGTTTTCTACCTATTTCTATATCACCACATGTGTTCTCCCCTTGTCATGTGACCAAGTCCAACCACATTGCTGCATTTGCCCTAGATCTAAAGTCCGCATATGAGGGAGAACATACGATTTTTGGTCATCTGAGCTTGGCTGACTTCGCTCAGAATGATGTTCTCTAGTTCCATCCATTTACCTGCAAATGATAAGATTTCATTCTTCTTTATGGCTGAGTAAAATTCCAGTGTGTACAAGTACCACATTTTCTTGATCCATTCATCAGTAGTGGGGCATCTGGTTGTTTCCATGACTTGGCTATTGTGAATGGTGCTACAATAAACATGGGTGTGCAGGTGCCTCTGGAGTAACCTGTGTTGCATTCCTTTGGGTATATCCCCAGGAGTGGGATTGCTGGATCATACGGCAGGTCTATGTTTAGATTTTTAAGAAGTCTCCAAATTTTTTTCCAGAGTTCAACCAGATTTTTATTTCCAGGGAAAATACCGTTGATGAATAAAAGTAAAATAAGACATCATTTGCAGAACTCTTTATTAGCACATTCACACTGGGTGGAATGCAAGGTAAAGAGAAGCAAAACCCAATGGAAACTCAATTATTCAGGAATAAGTGAAATAGAATAGATGGTAAATATTGGTAGCAATAGAATAACTTTTTTCTACTTAGTTTATTTAAAATGTGATTGTTTAAAGAAACATGACATTATATTGTAGACTTTATAATGCATCTAAGGAAGGACAGGATAAAGGATGGGGAAGTAGTTAAATGTTCTATGTTGGTTGTAAGAATCCTATATATTTACATGGGATGCTAGTAGATTGTGAAAAGTAAAAGATTAATATTTTAATCCCAAAAGCAACTGTTAGAAATGTAATGAAAAGAGCCATAGACTAAAGGCCCACAGACAAATTAAAATGGAATTTTGAAATATATTTAATCCATATAAAATAAAGTAAAAGAAATGAACAGAGAGGCAAAAAAAACCTGAAGGAACAAACAGAAAAATACTAAGTTCATCAACCTAAACCCAACCAGATCAATAATCACATTAAATCTTAATGAATTAAACATGCTAAATAAAAGAGAAATATTAAAATGGATTTTAAAAACACTAAGAAATAACTCTCTGCTGTCTATGGACATTCACTTTAAATAAAAAAAATCACCAATAGTTTGAAAGTAAGTTTAAAAATGTTCTGTGAACATTCAGATAAGAATGCTAGCGTGACAGTGCTCACAGCAGTTAAAGTAGACTTTAGTATAAAATGCACAAAGTTCAGTACGTTAGAAAGAAATATCTATAAATGTGCACATATTCAATAACAGAGGTTCAGAGTAAGTGACACAAAATTGCACAGGATTAAAAGAAAAAATGGAGACTGCCACAACCACAGATGCAATTTTAACACTGTAGCATCAGCAAGTGACAGAACAATTTAACAAAAGTCCAGGGATGACATAGATCTAAAAACACTATTATTATGTATTGAATTGTCCCCTAAAAAGATCTGCTGAAGTCCTAACTTCTCCTACCTCAGGATGTGACCTAATTGGAAATAGGGCCTTCACAAAGGTAAAAAGTTAAAATGAGGTCATTATTAGTGCAGGACCCTAATTCATTCTTATGAAAAGAGGACATGTGAACACAGCCATGGGCTGTGGGAGGGAAGGTGATCTGGAGACACATGGGGAGAAGCCACGTGAAGACAGAGGTAAAGATTGGACGGACAAAGCCACAAGCCAAGGAGCACCAAGGATTGCTGGTCAGCACCAGAAGCTAGGAGAGGCCAGGAAGGGTCTTCTCAAGCTATATGCTTTTCTGTGGAAACTGACAAGACAATCCTAAAATTTCTATAGAACTTCTAGAAACTAGAATACTCAGAAAAAAAATAAAAGTAAGAGGACTTACACTATTTGATATGATACTGGTGTAAGAATCAACAAACAGGTTGATGGAGCTGAATAAGCAACCTACAAATGGAGCTAGATCCACAACAAATGTGTCAAAGCAACCAAATTGGAAAAGGACAGCATTTTCAACAAGTAGCACTGGAATAATCATTTATTCACAAGGCAACACATGAATCTTGCTCTGTCTCATATCATTAATTAAAATGAATTTGTAATGGAACATAGGCCCAAACACAAAAACTGAAACTAGAATACTGGCAGAAGAATCCATAGGGCAGTATCAAAAAGCAAATATATATATATATATATATATATGTATATATATGGAGAGGGGGAGAGAGAGAGAGAGAGAGAGAGAGAGAGAGAGAGAGAGAGACTACAGAGTGGAATAAAATATTTGTAAAATGTATCTGACAAAGTACTGTTATCTAGGATATACTAAGAACCCCTAAAACAAATAATAGAATAACAACCAAAGATTACTCTTAAATGGTGAAAAGATTTGGACACTCACAGAAGGCAAGTGAACACTAGCAAGCACATGAGAAGCTCCAGTATCTTGGTCACTAGGGAAGTGAAAACTCTTCCTTTCTTTCTTCTTTTCTTGTGGTGGTGGTGGTGCTGGGCTTGGGGTCAGGGCATGGGGCTCACTAGGCAGGCCCTCTACCCCTTGGGCCCTGCCTGTGGCCTTTTTCGCTGCTGGTTTTGACACAGGGCTTGCTTTTTGCTAGGCTGGTCAGAATTGTGATCCTCTTGTTTTATACTTCCCACCACAGCTGGTATGACAGGAACACACCACCATGTCTGGCCTTTTATCATTGAGATGGGGGTCTCACAAACATTTTTTTGCTCAGGCTTGCTTGGGACCATGATCTTCACAATCTCAGCCTCCCAAGTAGCTAAGATCACAGGTGGCATGAGCCACCAGTGCCCAGCTAAAAAATACAAATTTGAATGGCAGTGAAATACCAGCCCACATCTACCAGCATGACTAAGATTAAAGACATGACAATAACAAATGCTGGTAGGATATTATGCAACCACAGCTATTGTGCTTTGTTGGTAGGAGGGGAAAATTGTATATTAGAATATATCTCGCAACTTCTTATGAAATTAATTACATACCTACTCTAAGACCAATTAATTCCCCAGCATCCCTTGGGTAACCAAGGGATCTGAAAATCAATGTCCACAAAAGGACATGGGAAAAACCTCATTTTAGCTTTATTCAGAAAAGCCCACGTTGGAAGCCCAGGTGTCCATCAATAGGAAAGCAGCAGTTTCATGCCATAAAATGCTATGCAGAAACAAGAACACACCGAAGAATCATCAGAGCAACAAGAAGGATGGAGGACGAATCTCAAGAAACATGCTGCGTGAACAATTTCCAAAAAAGGATTCTACAAAATATTAAGACAAGTAAAACTAATGTATGGTGACAAACCTCAGAAGGTTGGTTTTCTCTGGGGGTGTTGAAGCAGGAGAGACTTTCCAAGCCAATGGCCATGCTCTGTATCTTGAAGGGAGTTTGGATTGCACAGGCCAGTGCATTTACACTTAAGATTTGCTCATTGCATTGTATGTGAATTTTATCAGAAAGAAAATAAAACAATTGTAAATACTCAACTCTCATTAATAATATTGGAATATTTGAGGAGAATGCACCAATGCCAACAATTCACTGTGAAAGACAATAGTAAAACTAATTAGATGAATTTCTAGATAGATAGCTAGATAGACAGATAGATAGATGACAGATGGAGGGATGGATGCAGAATCAAAGCAGCATGTACAGTGAAGTGCTAATTGAAGAGGCCATGTGCTAAGTACATGACTGTTCACTGTGAAATTCTCTCAACTTTTCTCCAGGTTTGACATTTTAATAGAATGCTGCAAACAAAAGATAATTAGTTAATTGGTAGATTACATGGTTGATGGTGTCCTGGCCCTGGGAAAAGATGTGAAAATCTAGCTGATATACAGGGGAACAGAACAGGCAAAGAGGCTCCTGAGCCCAGAAACTGGCCTTCTTTGCTCCATTATAGCTTCACCAATGAACCTGGGAGCTGGGACTGAGCAGAGGGCCAATTTCCTCTTGCATTCAATAAAACCCACTGACTCCTGCTCTGTTCAATCACCTCACTGAAAGATGGTGACTTTAAGCCTTCTCAGCACATCTATCCTGGAAATCCAGAATGGGATGGGACCTTCTGACACCACCCACTTTCTATGTATTAGGCACCTATTATATGCCACTCTTGGTACAGATAAAAATGACTCTTGTCTTCACTGGTTTTACCATTGACAAAACTCACCCGTCTTCTATTTTAATCAGTTTTTATACCCTGAATGGAAGCCTTGCAAATTCTTTTTTGTTAGCCATTTTGTTATTTCTTAAAATCTGAGCTCAAACATCCCTCTGTAATGTTGAATTTGAATACTGATCTCTGAATAGAAAGGTATAATTTGTTGTTTTATCTTCTCTGCAGTGAAACTTGACACAAGATCTCAAAGTGTCACAGTAGCTCAGCAAGGAATTGAATACATGTCCAGTGACCTAGAGTCACTTTATGCTCCCTGGAGTAGAGGTAAGGAAGAAAGGGCAGTTGGCTGCTAACCCCAACCCTGAGTCTACTTCCAAGAGAGGTCACACCCATTGCCATTCCTTACTCTGGCACCTCAACCAGCGATCTTGCTCAAAGTTTAGATGGAGAACTTGGCATCAAGAGAGGCCCATGGCCACTGAGTACTTGACCTTGACACTCGTGTTGGAAATTGGTGTGGCCTCCCATTAATATACAGAAAAGTCCTTTGTATCTTTTCCTAAATCTCTCTGGTAGAATGTAGACACATTTTGAGCTGATATTTTATTACAAATGACCCCCAACTAGGTGAGTGATACCATATTCAACAGAAAAGAAAATGAAAATGAAAATTAGTCTCCTTTGTTAGAAAGGCTGCATGCTTGCTTTGCTCAGTGACTCATGATCCTGTTCTTAAATGAATACTGTTCTCTTTGTCACAGTTGTGTGCTTGCAATTCACCAGCTCTGAAGACTTCTTCATAAGGTGACCATTCCCAGCTGTTAACCACCCTCCTCCTGACTGGAGTATCTTTGCTTATTCTCCCTCCCTGCCACCTCCCCAAGTTTTGCCTCTCAGAAGTCTAAATACCTGTTTTCCTTCTCCAGTGATTTGCAGTTAGATTCTTGGGAGATAATGATACAACAAGGACATAAGTGCATGCTTCTGCTCTGCCTGGTGCTAGTGAAGGTGATTGGTCTTTAGGACCTTGTGAGGCTCTGAGAATGACAGAGCTAGTCAGATTCCAGCCATCACCTTCCAGAGGCCAGGCGTGTCTGGGCAAGGGCTGCATAATTTGAATGGAGTCATCCACTGATGAAGCAGAATTGGCTCAGCCAGGGAGCACTCGTTGCTCTTTTAAACTCCACGGCACCAGGGATGAAGTCACCTTGCTTCTTTTAAAACTGAGATTTCCCTTGGGAGTCCCTGTCCCTTCTGTTAGAACTTAGTGGTTTTTTCCACTGCCAGTTACCAGGACCTTCTCTCAGGTAAGCAAACTTCTACTTAGTGGGCTCCCATCCAAAGAAGCTTAATTTGAGGGAACCTTGGAGGACATCCCTGGGTATATTTAGAGTGAGGTCAAGAGACACTCGATTGGGTGGGAAGGATGGCTGGTTCCTTGGCAGCTGGCCACCACCTGGTGGGATGGCAGACCCTGGCCGGGTGGACTCAGTTCTAAGTTATAAGGGTGGACATTGAAATCGAATCCAGTCTTGATTTGGGTGCTTATTCTAATAGCTGTGTAATGAGCTCATTGGTGAGGCAAGTTGGAAGTGGTCTCCTTTGGACTGGAGCCATCTATATCCCCTTTGCCCTTCTAATGACTGGCTTTGTGTTTGGGTAGACCTTTATAGAGTCTCGTAATAACCTCTGTTGTGCAGAAAAACAGTAACTCTCTCGACAGCCTTGGTTTGTTCTTTAGCTGGCTTGAATGCTTTCCTTCTTCCTCAGACATGTAGCAGGAGACAAAGGAACCCAAGATAACTGTCCTGACATGCAGGTGTCTTGTGTAAACAATGGCTGTGCTGCTGTGTGTTGGGGAGATGTGTGCAAACACATCTTAGTACTTGTCAGAACAATTTCTTCCAAGAAAATGAGCATGAGATTTTTTTGGATGTGTGTGTGACTCTGGGCATACTCTGTAATCCTACAATCTACTGAAATCTCCCTGCAACACTTCCTATGAGTTACTGTCATTGATTAAGTCATATAGCTCTTATTAGCTTTGGAAGGTGCAATAAAGGCATCTTGTTTACAACAGAGGTGCCTATAGGATTTTGGAGAGAGCTGGAACCACTATTAAGTGAAAGTGTTAAGAATTTCAGAGACCTTTACTTCTTGACATAGACCTGGGCCATATACACCATTTGGCACAATCTCAAAGAGAGGAAAACTCTGAGAGACAAAAGAAGTTTGTTTTGCTTTCAGTGCAAATGCTTTCTGATGACAATGCCTGGCTACACACTCACCTCAAACTCACCATGTGCAGAATTCATCCTCACCTATGTTCTGCTCCTCCTCTGTACACCAGCTCAGTGAAGAGCACTGGTTATCCATGGCAGTTATGGATATCTCCCCACCCTCCTTTGCCTCACATTTTCACATCTAGTTTTGGCAAGACATAAATCAGATTCAAGCTCCACATCATCTCCCAACCCATCCTTTTCTTCCCACCTCCACGGATGTCCTCTTAGTGTAAGTTCTTGTATCTTCTTCCAGGAATACTGAAATCTCCCATCTGGAATGTATTTCCTTCCCTGAAGCAGCCAGAGTGATGGTTCTAAATAATTGATCAGCACCTGTATAATATAATCAATCACCAGTCTGTTGATTTTACCTTCTTCATATGCCTCAACATTTTTACATCTGTCCTTTCCATCACTTAGTCCAGCCCATCCACACCTGAGTGACTGACAGCAAACTCTTACCTGGTCTCCTTACTACAAGGACCCTCCTAGAGCAAGTTGCTTTTCTTTCCAAACTTTTAAAGGACATTTTTACCAGAACAGAAATTGAAATACTTATTACCTTATCTGGGGATCAAACCCATTAGCATTTTTATGACTTTTGTAGGCATTTCAAGGAGAGAGGCCAAGAGAATGGGGAAGAATGGGGGAGGGTGCAAACTGAAGAATGGATGAATTTCAGACCTTGGAACCATTCAGGTCTTTATTTGAATCCCAGTACCTCTATTTCCTAGTGTGGCCTTAACCAAATGCCTAAAACGTCTTCCTCCACTGTGAAATGCAAATAATAGTGGTTACTTTACCAGGTGAATAGAAGAGGTAAGTAAGAACATTTATGAAAGATTCTGAAACCTGGCAATAAAGAATTTTTAGTTTCTTTTCTTCTTTATGTTCCTTTAAAAGTTTATAATCTCTATTACCTATCATGTATTTGTGTGTGTGTGTGTATGTGTGTGTGTGTGCATGTATATCTTTTTTTGGCCCCGTAGGAAGAAGGAATGGCAAAGAAACATTGAGAACTTTCTTGAAGAGCTTGGAGTTTACTTAGGAAGATAAAGCCAATCTAAATATCACAAAACATCTATAAAACAAGTAGTCTGAGACTAATGTGTACAGTGCCAATCAACCAAGTACATAAGCAAGAAGGGCATGAGTAAGCAGGTCTGCACACACCTGCAGATGAAATGTAAATAGATCTGTATCAAGCAATTTTAGTCAGGCTCCTTGGAGATTTAGAATCACTGGCCTCTCTGATACTGACGTAAACTCTCTCAAAAGGCTTAATATTTTCAGCATGACTTAAGGACATACCTATTCATATTCAAAGAGCCCCCCACTCATCCATTCTTCATTCATCCATCAAGCATTGATTAGGGGCTTATGTTGTAGGGGCCTAAACTTTATGAATTCTTTGCTACTCTCTCCCTGGGAGATTAATGCTGATTCTCCTCCTCTTGAATCTGGCTAGCCTTGAGGACTTGCTTGACCATTAGAATGACAAGAAAGTGACATTTTGAGACAACTGGGACTGGGTTCTAAGAAGGTTAGCAGCTTCCTCCCCTATTTATTGACCCTTCTGCTCTGGGGGACGCTGACCACCATGTAAAGTCATGTGCGTGTAGTTTGGCTCTCTAGAGAAGGAAAAAACAAATGTGATTTTTAGTGTTGCCAATGTTTGTGGTGTAAATACTCCCACTATGGATATTTCAAGCTACCAAAGTAATAGCAGTGAACACAGAGATGGGAAGAAATGCACATTGTTCAAAGCAGCCTCAGCCCATGACTGACAATTGCTTTGAGACGACCAAACCATGCGAAAGTCCCCATCTTGACATGTGGAGAAGCTACAAGGATAGAAGCCAAGCCAACCCTGGTTTTTTTTTTTAATCACAAATATGTATAAAAAGAAACCCTTAGGTGTCTCTTGAACCAGCAACTATCTGACTGTAACTGTATGAGAACTTGAATGAGAACTGTTCAGTTGAACCCAGTCACCCCAAGCAATAACAACAATCTGTAAGTTTGGGGATGGTATATATGCAGCAAGGTGATATCCTTGTTTCCTCAGACACAAGCCAGATACAGCCCTGTGAGGTGCTGTGAGGAACACAAAATCCATCCAGAGACCTCCTTCTGTACTTGCATACTCTCCTGCTTTACTCCACTAAAGAAGCAAATTTTTAGTTTTAAAAGCCCCAGGTCCTCGTTTTGCTTTTATTTTTGAAGAGTAGCTTCAAAAGAATAATTTTTGTTTGGAAAAAAAGGCATAACAAACTTGATTACTTTGCTAATGAATTTTACCACACACACACACACACACACACACGCACACACACAACTCTCTCCACACAAAGCTCTTTCCTGTTCCTTGGGCCTCATCTTACCTTCCTGTGGAGTTTGCTAGGGGAAGCAGGTAGACAGAGAAAATATGAAGATAGGGCACTTCCCAGGGCCCTGAGGCCTAATGGTGCAGCCATTGCTCTGATCATAACTCTGCAGTAAGTTAAACAGTAGTTACATATGAGCCATGTACTAGGCAAAGAGTTATTTATTCCATTAGTGTTCCCTTTAAAACTTATTTTGGCTACTGTTGGGCCTTTTACTTTCCAATGTAAACTTTGAAATAAGCTAGTCCATGTCTACAAAGACCTTACTGGGATTGTTAATTTTAATTTATAGAGAAGTGACATCTTTACTGTTTAGTCTTTCAAGCTTTGAGCATGAAAAATTTCTGCAATTACTTAGGTCTTCTTTGGATAATTTCATCAGCATTTTGTAATTTTCAGCATATAGGTTCTATACATATTTTGTTAAATTCATACCTAAGTATTTCATGTTCTTTGGAGTGATGGAAAATGGCATTTCTACCTCAGTTTCCACATACAGGTTGTTAATGTGGAGAAGTAAAATTAATGTAAGTGCTAATATCAAATCCTGCAATTGTGCTGAACTCAGTAGTTCTAAGAGGTATTTTTAAAGATTCCTTGGAATTTTCTACATAGACCATCATGTCATCTGCAGATAGAGTGTTTTTGCTTTCCATCTATGTGACTTTCATTTCTTTTTCTTGCTTTATTGTGCTAGCTAGGCTCTCGGTGATATGTTAAGCAAGAGTGGTAAAAGTAGACATCATTGTATTTTCCCAGTCTTAGTGGGAAAAACATTCAGTCTTTCACCATTCATTCCAATGTTAGCTGTGGACTTTTTATAGATGCTCTTGATCAAATTGAAGAAGTTTCCCTTTATTCCTAGTTTACTGAGAATTCTTTTACCTTATTAAATATTTTTTCTGCCTTAATTGATATGATTATATGAATTTCATCTATAGTCTGTTGATATGGTGGATTACCTCAAATGTTTTTCAAATATTGAACCATCCTTGTATATCTGGACTAAATCTCACTTGGTCAGGGAATATTGTTCTTTCTTATACACAGATGAATTCAATTTACTGATATTTTGACAAGTATTTTAGTGTCTCCATTCATGAGAATTATTGATTTGTAAGTTTCTCTTGCATTCTTTGTCTGGTTTCATAGCAAGGAATACTAGCCTTATAAAATGAGTTAGGAAGTGATTCTTTTTCTTCTAATTTTTGGAAGAGTGTGGAATTGGTGCTAACTTTTTTAAATGCTTGGTAAAATTCTCTAGTGAAATCATTTGGACCTGGAAATATCTTTTGGGGGTTTAAATTATAAATTTAATTTATTATATATGTAATATATATATATATAGAGAGAGAGAATAATATGGAATATTATTCAATAATAAAGAATAAAATCCTGTTATTTATGGTAACATGGATGGTACAGGAGGACATTTAAATGAAATAAGTCAGACACAGACAGACAAATATTTCTTCTTTTCACATATAAGTGAAAGCTGAAATGTTTGGTTCAGAGTTGCATTTGGATGAACAACTTCGAAGGCTCACCACTGTACGGTAATTATGGTCAATGACATCTAATTGTATGTTTCCAATAAAGTGGATTTTGAATGTTCCCGACATAAAAACGTAAGTGTCTGAAGTGATGGATATGCCAATTACCCTGATCTGATCATTACACCTTGTATACATGGATTGAAATATCACACTGAACCCCATAGGTGTGTACAATTATATTTCAATTCAAATATTTTAAAAATGAAAATAAGATAGAAAAAGAAACTGCGAAAAATGGGCAAAGTGCATGAGCAGCCATTCAGGAAAACAGAAATGTAGCCACCCAACAGACGAGAGAGGAAGATGACTCGCTCTTAAAAGTGCGCAGTATAGCAGTGTCAGAAGGGTCCTTCAAGCCTCAGATACAGCTTGAATCTCATGTCCTTCCCAAGCAATTCTCCCTTACAGTTAACTGTTCCTTCCAGCCCTTTACATAATTCTCTACATGAATTCTCCAAGTGTGTGCATGTCTTTCTTTTACAATTGGATTCTATTTATAAACTCTTTTGCATCTGACTTTTACATGTCATCATGACTTTTCATATCAATTCTCATAGGGTCACTTAATTTACTATAAAGTCTGGTAAAGCTCAGACTTTAGTTTATTTAACCTCTTTTTGGAGGGTATCCACATGTTCCTTTCTTCATTATAAAGAGTGCTGCTAACTTCTGTGATTGCATTCTGCAGGGTAGATACTTAGAACTGGAATTGTTGGATCAAAGGACATTTCAGTTCTATATTAAAAGATTAAACTGTTTATCAATGTGTCCTACTAAAATATGAGAATATTTGTTTCTTCAAATAATCATATCTTCAGATTAATCAACATTTTAGCCTTTGTGCAATGTATAAATAAAAAATTTCAGCTTGTACAAAATTTGTATTCTCTGAGTACCAGTGAAACTCATTTCATGTTTACAGCTCCTGTTTGCATATGTGTGAGTTATCAGGCAGACTTGTCTATCTTTCTGTTCATTGTTAGTTTTTTATTGATGTATAGCAACATTTTACAGTAGAAGTATAAATCTTTTTACATGTTGTAAATGTTGCCTTCCAGTCTCTCACTTTTATTTTACTTTATTCTTTCTTTTTAGAAAAGTTTAAAGTTTTATGTAGCCAGTGTATCTATACTCATTTATTTTATGGCTTTTTGACTTAGTGTCTTGTCAGTAAAATTTTTCCTACTCCAGAATTATAAAATTATTTCTTTTAACATGCTTAGAGATTTGATTTTATTGTATATATTTTTATTCATCTTTAATTCAGTTTTATATACTATGAAATAAGAATCAACTATTTGAAAACAAAATCAATTAACCCAATACTATTTATTATTCTGTTCTTTCCCCACTGATTTGAAATGTTTTTCATATATTTCATTGATTATTTTTTGACTTTTTATTCTATTATAACCAATCATTGGTCTGTTCCAGCAATAAGATAGTACTGTCTTAATTTTAGCTTTATAGTTTCTGCTATTACCTGTGTATATATATGCTTACACAGGCATAGATTTTGAGAAAGGCACACAAGAAACTCAAATATTACCTCAGGGAGTGGGACTGTTAGGATACTATTGATGAATGAAACTCTCTCTTTGGATCATTCTCACTAATAATGTGATCTTTAAAAAATGAATATGCATTGCTTTTATAATTAAAAATACTACCAGATTTTCTCTGCCAGAAACCCAAGTCTGTATCAGGGCATATTCTGTGTATCCATGTTTCTCAATTGTAACTCCACATAAGAATTACTGGAGAGGGGGTTAAAAATATTGATGCCCAGGGACCTGTCCCAACGGGTTCTGATTTCATAAATCTGGGCCAGTGCCTGGGACGTCAGCATTTTTTAAAAGTTCTCCAGGTGGCTCTGATGTGCAACCGCAGCTGAGAACTGATGACATAGGTGATGTGAGGCTTAAAGAGGCCCCAGAAGGCCACTGTGGTGAGGTATTTTCAGAATGCAATTACTTGGGGATGCCAATCCAGAGTGATCCTGGCATGAGTCTGAGTGAAAACAAGCCCAAGGGAAGACATGGAAAAGTACTTTGCTCATACTGCATAAAAGAACCCATCTGTGTGGTAGCCCTTTTCAGCAAAGGTAGTCACCCAGGCTCCCTCCACAGTAAGGGATTCTTATAAACTAGTTATGACCTTGAATGATGCAGGAATCACACGGAAACCATAAGTGTTCAGACTGTGGTTGGTAGTGGATGGTCCCAAAAGATCTTCAAAGTTACTGTTTCATCTGGGGAGCCTCCTTGCTCCAGCAAAAGAGGAAAGAGGACTGGATGCCAGTGACTCACACCTGCAATCTTAGATACTTGGGAGATCGGGAGGATCATGGTTCAAGGCCAGCCTAAGATGTCCATCCCTGGTCACCTGGGCCAGAGAGAAGGTAGCGTAAATGGAGCAATTGAAGGAAGATGGTGGCAGTTTTCCTTAAAATGGAAGAGACAAAGGAACATAGGCCACAAATAACTTGTCCAGGCTAAGTATTGAGTAAGCCCTTGGTGAATATTGAATAGGAGGGTGGATATCAATGAGGCATGAAACTGCTTAAATTCAAGTCAAATGCTCGGGAAGGCTGGCAGACCTCAGGACATATCCAGAGGTCTCTTCTGGCTCTAAGCAGCTAGGTTTTTAAAAGGTCTTGCTGGTCTGCAAGTTCAGGAGAATGAATTCCACTTTTCCCTTGACATTGGATCTTTGCCATGTGTAGCTAGCTGTTTAGCACTTGAAACACAACTAGTCCAAACTGATGTGTGATGTAAGTGAAAATACTCTAGATTTCAAAGTCTTAGCATGTTAAAAAAAATCTAACATTTACTTTAATAATTTTTGCATTGACTACATGTTGAAATATTATTTTGACTGCAGTAGATTAAAGTATATTATTAAAATTAATGTCACCTCTATTACTTTTTTATGATATTGGGAATTGATCTCAGGGTCTTGCCCAAGTTAGGCAAACATTCTACCACTTGAACCATGGTTCCAGCCCTTTGGTTTGCATTTTGTTTTTGAAATAGGGTCTCACTAACTTTTCCCCAACAACCCTCAAACTTGAGATTCTCCTGCTTCTGCCTTCTGCGTAGTAGGAATATAGGTATGAACCACCACACCCAGCCTGCATACGAGGCTTTTTTTTTTTTTATGAGTTATGGGTTGAATGTTTTATAATGAGTTATGGCTTGAATGTTTGTTTCACTCTAAATTCATATGTTGAAGGCCTAGTCCTCAATGTGGTGATATTTGGAGGTGTGACCATTAGGTTTATATGAGGTCATATGACCTCCATGATGGAATTGGTGTCCTTATAAGAAAAGGAAGAGAGACTAGAGTAGAGTCTGACTCCCTCTCTCCGTCATGTGAGGACATATGAAGAAACTGACCATCTGCCACCCAGGGAAAGAGCTGTCTTCATGGAACAGACTCAGTCTGGGCTTTCCCAGTCTCTAGAACTCTAAACAATAACTGTGTATGGTTTAAGCCATCAAGTTATGGTATTTTACTATAGTAACTGAAGTTGCTAAAACATGTGGCTACTAGAGAATTTAAAATTATTTATGTGGCTCGCATCTTCCTAACAAACTGTGCTAGATAGGGTGGTACTCTGGTATTTCTCCTGTTCAGATATATCTGTGAAGACCTGTGTATGAACAACAGCCCTTTGATGGAGGCTCCATCAACACCCTATTCTTGGTTTGTAATCAGAGCCATGGTATTTCATCTTGTTCTGGCTCTTTGTCTCCTAAAGTTCAGCCTAATGCCTGCTCTCAAATAGCACCACTTAATCCCCTCTGTGGCTTCCCAGAATCCCACACCAGCTGAAATTGTTTGTGGCTCTGCATCTGCAAGTCCTTTCAGAACATTTTCTGCCTCTTCACCTCTGTTGCTCTTTCCTGGCTTGTTTTCTCCCCCACTTCCTAGAACTGGCACACAGCAACGGATTCACGTTTACACTCTTACCCATTTTTTCCACTGATCTTTTTCCAGAGAAGTTCATTCTAGTCAACAGTTCTTCCTTTGAAATAAAAGACTGCCTCTCCAAAGCCTCCTCACAGTTCTTCTGATTCCCCATGAAATGAACCACACAGACAGAAACCAAGTCACTTCCAGAAGACTGTCTATTTCTAATGTTAATAACGATCATAATGAAAATAACTACTATTGTCATTTACTGAGTTTTTAGTGCTGGCCAGGATTCTTACTTGATTCATTACAGATATTTTTCATCTAATTCTCACAACAACCTGACGAAGCATGTGCTATGATTCCCCTATTACACATGGGGACAATGAGGCTCAGTGACACTCTGTGTCTTGCCCATAGACCCCTGCTAGAAAATGGATATGGGATTCAAACCCAGATCCATCCCAAAGTCCTCACTCTTACCTACTGTGTTAACACTGCCTCCCATGTGTCATATTACCTTTCAGGTTAAGAAACCAAATTGAAATTCAACGGTGTATAGAAAGTGATATTATAAGCAAATCTACTGGAATGGTAACACTGTTCTGAAGTCACATAACTCTGTTAAAGATGGAGGAATGGACTCTATGAGCCCTCATTTATACATTAGAAAAGCTGAGTTCCAGGGAGATAAGGTGATTTATCAAGGGTCAGTCCATTAAGAAAAGATCCCAAAGTACACAAGAATCAAGTTCTCTCGAAACACTTATTTTCCTTCTTCTCTGCTCATCAATAAGTAGTTAGACATTGAACTTCCTGGATGGCAGAATTTGGTGACAAATCTTTTGTGTGGTTGCTGATTTAACTCTGCATTATGTGAAGAGTTTGTAGATACAGGCTCACTTAAGTTTCTCAGCTGAAGGAGTACCAAGTCTGGTCAGGTATTGTGTTACCAGTGACAATGGAAGGGAAGCTCTGATGTGTCTTTGTCCTGAGCAGACAGCCTTCCAGTGGGAAAGACAATCATCTTGTAAAAAAAAAAGAGTGTGGTCCTCTAATAAAAAAGCATTGCCTAAATACAAAAGTTCTAAGAAACACAAAGTAGAAGGAGCTAAGTCTGCCTGCAAAGGCTTCACAGTAGAGGGGACTTTTGAGTTGGATCTCAATGTACTAACTTTAAAGATGAAAAGCCGGTGTTCCTGAGAGTTCTGCAAAAGACCTTACAATTTTTAACTGCATTAGGTCTCCTAAAAATATACTTGCTGCCACAGCTTCTTACAGAGTGGTAACATACATTATTTATTGGAATAGTTAAAATATTAACATCAATACATTCCACAAAAGCTTTATGAATACCCTGCACAGTTGGGAAAACTAGTTTGACATAATGATTTTCAAATCCCTAAACTTTCCAATTCCAAAAATCTGGTAAGAATTGGTGGAAACCAATAAGAAGCCCAGAATAATCATCTCAACTTTCAAACAGCCATTTCAGACGAAAGAAGACTCTATCCTCTAGCGTTTCATGTCTTTTTATTCATGAAAAGAAGTACTTTTTTCTCACACTGGATCTTAAAGTATTTTCTCTTCCAAACAGGCATAAGATTCTCAGAAATGCTTTTGAATTTTATCTCTTGAATACTAAGAGCCCAGACGTCTATTTAATATATTTGGATTATTTTGAGATAGAAGGAGCAGAAACTTCCAAATTAGGAATTTTAAATCATTAGCCAAACCAGGCAGCCATCCTTAGAGAGGACTGTTCTACACTTTCCTGTGGTGGACAAAGCCAATTTTGATTGGATTTTTCAGATTGCCAATGTCAAGGCAGACATAGATCTAGATAATGGAGATCTAGCTGAGAAGAGAGATCTCATCATGTGACTGTTTCCCTCTCATGCTTAAATTAGTAATTGTGTTTGTCTTCTGGATGGGAAAATACAGATTTGTTTCCTCCACTTGCAACCAAGATGTAATGCTACCTTTTATTTCTGACTCTCCTGCAAGGCTGGAGAGCATCAGAACTAGGGAGAAGTTTTGATATCCCTGGAAGAACATCTTACCTCAGACAGCCTTTGAAGGAAAGAACACAGGGCAGAAGGTCCTGAAACATCTTAATAGCATCAAAGACTATATCAATATTTTTTTGAGAATCTAAAAATGAATTCTGTGGCAGAGGTGTTCACAGATATAATGGTTACCTGAGGAGGAAGAGAGTTCCTTATCTCTGGTGCTATATAAGAAAAGACTGAGTGAGCATATGCTTAGTAAGCAAGGCTGGACTAAAGGCCCTAAGATCATCTTCCAGCTTCTAGATTCTATTATTTTCAGATCCTTGGTTTACCCTGCCTATGCCTGTATGTCTACAGTTAGCACATTGTTCTGTAATCACATGTTCAGATATTCACTATCCCTGCAAGTCTGAAAACTCCTTGAAGAAAGGGACACTGTTTATCCTTTTCTATCCCAAGTAGTTAGTGGTGACTAACACATAGGAGGCACTAAGTATTTATCAAACAAATGAATTAATTCTGAATATCACTATATACGTATATATTAATTTATATTCTTCAGCAAGTTATCTTGCTTGCTGTAAGGTTTGTGCCCTTAGAACCAGTGATTGCTTAAGTACTTGAATGATGGAATATGCCACCTTATTTTAGCACTGTACTTATAGTTAATGAATTCCTTTCCTTATAGATGAAGTCATAAAATGGCAGATAAGATAAAGTTAAAACATGTGCAGGGTTTTCTGAATTTATACTTTTAGTGCCAGAAATGGCCTTGGAAGAGGTGGATAGAGCCCCAGGGGTGAATCGCCTATATCAGGTAGGTAGGTGTCTCCCATGGGTAGTCAGGAGTAGTTTCACCCCAAGCTTGGAGAAGGAGGCAGATGTGTGAGGGACAGGGACTCTAGAGGCATGTTGGGCTTGGAGCAGTTGTGCAAGCTGGGGTGGGGGAGTTTCAGCAAGTTAGATTGGATGAGGAGGTCAGAATGGGGCAGGAAGCAGATGCAGGTAGGGTGTGGTTTGTGGGTAGAGAAATTATCAAGGAAGCACAGGAGATGGGTGAAGTTGCAAAGAGAATACTTTTCAAAGGGACTTGTTAAGCTAAGAAACGCTTGTGCCATTCACAACCATTTCATTCTTCCGTATATTCATTCATTCATTCATTCAACCTATCTATATTGAATGTTTACCTTGTGATAGTACTGTGCAAATGCTAGGGCCAGGGATACTAATGCAAATAAGATAGAATCTCTGTTCTCAAGTGCAAAAACTATAAACCAAACTCACAAACATATTATAAGACAGCAAAACACAGTGTGATAAATGTTGCAGTGAGGTAAGCACAGGTAGCCTGTGGGAGCTTCTGGGGAACATGGACAAGTCTAAGATGAGATGTGAAGTTCTGTGACTTTGTGGTTACTAAGATGAACAGGGTGGACAGAAAGAACAGTCCTGCTAGACTTCTAGGAATGGCTGAGTATTGAAAAACACTGAAGTGGGAATTTGTTCAAGGATTGCAACTACCTTGCCATGGTTGGGCCTTATATGCTGAGTTAAGTAGTCCAGACTTTCTCCTAGGAACAATGAATCACTGAAGCATTTTAACTGGGGAGTGGTATGATCAGATTTGTGTTTTAAAAACACTATTACTATCAAAGTGAGGAGAACGGGATGGAGGAAAGGAAGACCAGGGACCCACGGAAGTTATCACAGAATCTCAGTGAGCAACATCAGAGGCTCAACCAAGGCTATGGCAGTGAAAACAGTTGAAGACAACTGAAAGTTATATCAGAGGAAGCTTGGTGGTTGTCTGGAATCAGCCAGTCAAGCATGGTTGGTTTTCTGGCTTAGGAATTGGATGAGTGACTTGCTCTAGAGGCATGGCTGCAAGAGAGGACATTGTGTACTTTTTAGGCAATTTCTGGTCACGGGAGGTCTCCATAAATCCAAAGTTGTGCTGGCTTATCTCACAGCACTTTATCAGAGTAGACATGTCTTCTTTGAGAGCTTAATGAGATACAGTGCCTAGCTAAGGTGCTCGCCTACTGGTCACAATCATTTATTCATCCATCCAGTCAACCCATATTTATTAAAACCAATTATGTATCCATGGTAACCCAGTATTCCATAGACTCCAGTGTACGTCTATGTAGGTGGCTTAGTGCTAAAGGTCAATTCTCAAAGTACAGCTGTAGGTTTTCAATAGTCTTACCTACTTACCCAGTCCAACTTAGGAATGTAATTGTTTGAGAACTCATGTGCGGCCTTAGAGGAAGGTATTTCCTCACTTCGTGTTTCCATGGCTGCAGTAACTGTTTTCATTAAATTCCATGGCCTTAAATTTTATTTTATTCTTCATAGACTTAGCCTTTGATAGAGTATTTCTTTGGAGAGAAGTTAAATACTTAACTGAAAACCCTAAATAAGTTCTTTTATATGGTCAGAGACCTGGAAACTATTTTCTAGGTTCAAAAGTTTCACAAACAACTCTGAGGTTTCCTCAGACTTAAAGGATAGTGTTGGAGTTTCAGGAACAGATGTGATTGAAATACTTGTATCTGAGCAAATTTCATTTCATATATGATGTTTGACTTTCCCAAACTGAGATATGAAATTCCAGTGTTAGTGAAATCAGCAGGGTCCATAGATTGAAGTTAACACTAAACATAAACGAGGGAGTTCAGCTTAATAAAATGAAGTATGTGGGTGTGAGTGTAACCTTACCCATCCAGAAGATAGCATCTTGCAAATCTGATTCTTGGGGACAAAGGGTGTTTGGGTCACTGGACTAAAAGCAATGGGGACTTCACTTTGAAAAGCACTCTTGGATTAGTCAGTAATGCTTTTTTTTGGCCAAAGCTCTTAGAATCACCAACTCACTTCTCAAGAATTAATGAAGTGAGTCTCAGTTACTAGTCTGCTGTAAATAAATGTTTTTTTTAAGGATGTACTATTGTTGTTAATGTTATTTCATAATCATTACAGACATAAAATGCTGGGTATTTATTTCATTTGATTAAATGACACCACCACAATCATGGCCCACAATAGGACTTCTACTCCAGACATGGTTTTCGTTTTTCACAGAGAACATCCATTATTTAATAGAAGACTACCTGTAGCCCAGTGGGCCTCTACTCTTGTATGGAGGCTGATATCTCAATTGGCTAATGGGGAAATAATGCAATTTCCTCAGCCACTAGTATGTGTGTAAAAGCATAATATTATAGCCTGCAAGTCTTAGAAACCTGAACAGGGCTTTGGCAAGATCTGTTCTTAATTCCTCCATTTATTTACCTTACCACATAAGGTAAGTGGTTTGCCCAAAGTCACCCAGTTAGTGCTAGAAGCAGGACTAACCTCTGGGTTTAAGTTCAGTGTCCTCACCACTGCAGTGTGTTACAATGAACTGCTGTCTCGAATTCCCTCCTGCAACTTTTGTGTGTGTGCGTCGAACACAATTCCGAGTCAGCTGGTACCAATAAAAGGGCACTGCAAGCTTCAGCAACTCCTGGTACTTTATTAGATATTTTTGTTTTTTGCAACTCCCATGAGTCTAGGCTGTCATCCAAAGAGCAAGGAGTCAGTCTGCCAGTCTGCAGTCTAGCAGGCAGAGCAAGAACCTGCAGGGTGACTTCAAACAGGTTCTAAAGCCCAAATCAAGGCAGCTGGTCTGATTGCACCAAATGATACTCAGTGCCTCATGCTAATTAGGCTGGTGGGATTTCTGCCATTGTGGTTCTCCCACTTGCCTCATTTACAGATGTGTGACTCAGTCATATAAATTGCTTAGTCACTGTCATTCAAGGACCAGCTATATGCAGTGTTAAGATTTCCTTGTAAAATGGGCAAAAGTTTGTTCATGAGTTGTCATCAGCCCAGATATAGTTTATGTATAGAGATTCTCCAGGATGGCCTTGTCAGAGGTGGTTACCTTGGTGGGATGATTTTTTCATGAAAGCTATGTGACCTGCTCCTTTCTATGATGATATCCAAAAGGAACTTGGAAATTGGTCTCTATTTTTCTTCTTACCACAGGGGTTTTCCTTTAAAATAATATTCATTTCATATTTTTTCCAATTAAAGGCAGTATAGTTTTGCTGTGGAAATTGTAGAAAATTACAAAGGAAATAAAAAGTAGTTATAATTTCAATGCAATGATAGCTACTTACAACTTTCTAGTTTAAAACTTTGGGTCTGCTTTTTAGGCATTTAAGAGTATACACCTCTTTTCTCTTTTTGTTTCACTGAAGCTGAGATCCTTCCCTGAAATTCTAGGAGTATATAAAATACGCAGAGCTAAATAGGAAGTTCCTTGCCCAAAACCTCGTTCACAAGCACTTGTTAACCAGATGGAGAGGGAAAGTTGGTTTGTGGATTTGAGCAACCTCATATTCAAGCCAGGCCCAAATGTTGAAGGTAGACTTTGCAGTTCAAAGTTATGGAAGCACTGGAAACTGACTGCTTTCCTTCAAGGAAGCTTCCTGTTCCCAGAGGGGTGTAGGCAGTAATGTATACCTTCTTTGTGCTTACTATGTATTTCAGGAAGTTCTGTTGAACTGAGAACTGCATATACGAGGGGCTTGCTGGAAGCATGGACCTTGGTGAAAAATGGGCTTTGGAGGAAGGAAGCTGGTTGTCCCATGCTGGAGTCCATCATTTTCCCAACACCAAAGGGGGTATGGCTGTTTTGATGTCCCTGATACATGTGGGACTCTTCAACTCCTGTACTTCCTGTGTCACACCCTCTGTTCTCAGTACATGCCCAGTACTGCTCCCTTTCCAAAGCAGCAGGGTGGACAGAATGTGGGCTGTGAATTCAGACAGGTCAGGGTTCACATCCTGGGTTTACTCCTTGTGAGCTATGTGGCCTTGAGAAAACTTATTTCCTGGGCTCTAACACGAGAGTAAGAATTCCTGCTTCACAGGGGTTTGATGGGCTCCTCAGTAAGTGCAGGCTGCCATTTCCTCAACCTTGGCCCTCACTTTTGAGCACTTACCATGTGACAGGCACTGTGTTCCTATTTCACTAGTCTCTCCTTAACATCCCCACAAGCATTCAAATGGAAAACAACATAACCATGACAAGCTGAGTAGGTCAGCTCTCCTTCTCTCCTTCCTCTTGTCCAATTATCTGATCAAAGCCACTTAAATGATGGGGAGGTTGTTACTTTCCTGGAGCAGAGCATACAATGTAAGAACCAGAACTCTGATGCAGAGCTGTGGTCCTCCATGGTGCAGAGTTCACCCCTTCCTCACCCCCAGAATCTGATGGAGATTTGCATTGGTGGCAGGAGCCATTCTGTAGACGCAGAGATCAAAGGACACTGAGGTTAATGCGCTCACATGATGCTTTTAGTAAGAACATGCTTCCCACTTTTTATTCATCCATTTGAGGGTGTTGTTGAGCCTATGTTATATGACAAGCACTAGGGGAACAAGAAAGAAAATGGGATAGACATAGTGATTACTAAATTTCACTCTCTGATGTGCCCCATCTCTAAAATGGGGTACCTTATACTGACTACAAGAATTTACAGAGCTTCTGCACTGCACCTGGATATGTCTTCCAACCGAGACTACTGCCAATGTTGGAAAAGTGTCCTAAAGAAAGGTCAGATGCTCCACGGGAAGAAATCTGGGTCCAGACCATTCAAAAACTCACAGTTGTTCACTCCTGTGCCCAGTCACACAGTCACTCTAGCCACTTCTTAGAGGTTGTTAAGCCAGTGTCTCCTCACAGCACGCAAGCACAAGCCTCCTTAGCTCAACATACAGCCCTTCCCGATCAGACCCCTGCTTGCCTCTTTAGACTCATCCTCCTCTGCTTGTCCCTGAGAACACACCCTTCCTGCTCACTGTGTCAACCTCCCTCTGGATCCTTACATGGGGAGCTCCCCTCCCCATGAGCTGTGGTAAAAGTTATTTCCATCTACTTCTACTTGGCCAGTTGTTACCCATCATTGAAGTTTCAGTTTTAGCCAGATGTTCTGGAGTATCTTCCTGCCACTGCCCACCTCCATCCTGGTCTCACTGAAGACCCTCCTCAGCGCTATCACAGCACTTACCACATTGTCCTGTGATTGTCTAGATCTTGAAGAGTCAGTGAGATGTTTCATTCATTTTCTCATCCCTTTCTCTGTGGCATGGCAAACACAATGCATATTTGATGGTTGGCTGGGTAGGTGGCTGACTGGTTGAATGAATGAGTGAATGGTGGGCAGACCATGTCCACTGCACACCTCTGCCTTTATTGAGAGCCTGTTGGGTCTGTGGCAACCCACGTGGCTGCACAAGTGCTTCTGGCACTACCACATCCCCTCACTTGCTTTCAGCACCTGTAGAATATGTCATTGAAAGGCTTACTTACTAAAGTAGAAGCCAGAGGGAGGAAGGAAGTAGGCAGGATTTTCCCATTGGAGCTTTTGTAACCTAGGCAATCGAATCATCTAACCTAGAATTCTAGAACTGGAAAGAAACCTTACAGATCACTGTAACAAAGTGGTGGTGGAGCTTACTGTGACCAGATCCCATACATCCCTCTGTCCATGCACCATGTGTGCATGGACAATCTGGGGACAATGCTAACTGACAGAAAGGGGAACAAACTTGTATTGAGGTCTGCCTACAGGGAAGGCTTGGCTCTCCGGTTGAGTGATGGCTTCTGAGGCTGACAGAGCCTGGTTCTGGTGGCAGCAGATCCCATGACATCTGGCCTCAGGTCAGTAGTCAGTGTGTGATGATGGAGGCAGCACTAAGAAAGGATGGCAGTATTAAGCATAAGCACCTAACACAGGGAAAAGGGATCCATGTGGCTGAAATTTAGAAATCCTTGTGAGAAGCTAGTATTAGGGTGGGTCACAGAGGCTTGGGCTGGGATTCAGGGAAGGTGCTTGTCCTAAAGGGAAAGAGTAGGGCACCAAATGGGACCTGTGAAGTCTTGAGGCAAGATGAGGAAATGAAGTGTGCTAACCTCACTGTGCCAAGCTAAATCAGAACTGGATGAATTACAAAGGCAAATTAAACATTGAGTGTGTATATAGTATTGAAGGTGCTACCCTAAGCCATTTTCTTTTCTTATGGATTATCTCAAGCAATTCTCAAAACAACTCTATTCTCATTTTGTGAATGAAGAAAGTAGGCTTGAAAAGATTGAGAAATTTGCGCAAGGTCCTTCAGCTTATGAATTACAGAGCTGGGATTTGAACCTAGATCTCCCTACCACAGCCAGCATATTGCTCCAGATTCACCTCCAACTCTCTCTACTCTGCCTTTGAAATTCAAGGCTCTGGTGGTCCCAACACAAACTTCTATTGCTGGTGCTTTGGTTGCCACAGTAAAAAAAAAAAAAAGAGAGAGAGAATTAGCTCTAAGCAAGGTTGGAAAACAAACACTGCTGGTGCAACATGCTGATTATCATGCAAGCCCATAGATGCCCCTGCTGAGGCAGATCCACCTGCTTCTGAGCATCACTCTGGACACCATGCTGCCCTACTCCAGCTCTTCATCACTGGTTGGTACTGGCTCTGAGACCCAATGTGGGTTAGGAAGTTCCAGGGAAGTCTTGAGGTGCCCAGGCCTCAGGGTTCTATTCCTGCTTTATGAAGTCCTCAGAGAATAACTGTCAGGGAAGCTCAGTCGCTGGCTAAGTCCTCAACATTGAGGCTTATCCTCCTGGCCTCTGCCCCTGTGTTATCCTCAGAGCACCTCCAGGATGCCGTAAGAGTAGGAACACCTCCAGGAAACTGGCTAGGGACAGCCCAGGATGTCTGGGGTGATGAGGAGTTTCTGAAGAAAGTCCCTCTTCCTCTCCTGCTTCTTCCTCTCCAAACACTCCCAAGGCCTTGGGCCAGTATGCTTTCAAACTTGTTTTAAATATCTAGCCATGTTTTCCAAATGAAATTATATGTATTCCCTGACACATAAAGCACAGGGGACAGTGTCTGCCACTGCCCTGTTTCTGGTTGTTGCATTACAAGTTGGTCTGGCTCTTCACATCCTACATGTGGGATTTGGTGAAGCAAGGGAAGGTCCTTCACAGTGAATCCATAAAACATTTCCTCTTCCTGTTCTAGTGCTCACTCAGCTGTTTGGAAATCCTGCTGTCATTCATGCTTCCCAGGGGAGTCAACCTACTTATGTTCCTCCTTAGGGGAGACTCAGAAGTCTAGAAGCTCAGCCTGGCAGTGTGGGCCAGGAAATCACAGAAACAGGAAGGAGCAGGTTTCCTTTCTGGTGCCTTTCAGGTCAGGTGGGTTTTCACATGGATCAGGAAGGAAGCAAGCAGGTCAAATGCTGCCCCCATGCAGACCAAGAAAGCTCTATTGTAGCAGCTCTGAAAGAAGCAGCTCTCTCTAGGCCTCTGTCCAGGATGTGGGGTTGGAAAACATGGGATCAGGGTGGTCTCTGCATGTCGACAGACCCCCACATCCCTCCTGCGCACTTTGCTTCTTAATGGTTTAGTCCTAGATTTCAACTGTTGCAAAAACTCTGCTCCCAGTCTCAACACGGGATATTTTGTCTGGTTTCACTCAATAGATCCAACTGAGTGTGAGCTGGAAGTATATGATTTTACCCTGCAGGAACCTTTTGCCGTGTGTATTTTTGGAATCATTCTTTATTCTGATTCATGTCCATGTACACCTTCTGGTAACTTCTTGGCTCAGCCAGAGTTTATTTCCTTTCATATGGTGTTGAGTGATGACTCTTTCAGATTTTCATCTCTGTACCATACTGAGCAACAGGAATGAGGAGTAGGGGGTGCTGGATGCATCCAATTTGTTTATATATTTTGAAAAACATCTTGTTTTTGTTAACAGTATCTCCTGCATTGCTATTTGGATTTTTTACAAAATGTATTTTCAGCATTGTTACCAAAATGAGTCCTTGGCTTCCTGTCAGACTCAATGTCATCTTATCTCTCCTGTTGTTTCTGCTAACAGCGATTTTTCTCAGGTGAGACAAAGCTAACTATTCTTCCTATGGAACCCACTTCTTCTACAAGTTGTAAAGAATATAAAGCAGTTGTATGAGGCTTGGTTTTCACTTAAAGGAAATATAGCAACCATGCTTTCTTCCTCCCTTCGGTCAAGAATTATAAAATGAAGTTGTGTAAGAGGAAAGAATATCATGAAAGAAGGAGAAATGCCCTTTCAGCCAATTCAGCCTGGGAGCTAATTAATAACACTGTGGCCAATTAATTGCAAATTTCTTCTTGATAAAACTTTACTATCGAGTATGCATTTGTCCTTGGTGTCATCCATTGGCTTGTCCCAAGAGGTGCGGATAGGAGACAAGGCTAGACAGTCATGGTGTGTGTATTGTTAGGATCTTCCCTCCCAAATCAGTCCTGTCTGCACTTGCAGGGAGCAGAAGGAGGAGGGCAGGGATCACCCACTTTGCTCTGCTGTTGGTTAGCAGAGGGCCTCAGAGACAGATGGCTACTTGCAGAGAATACTGCAAAGGGCAATGCCAAGGGGAAGAGAAACAGCTGAATTTTGTTTTTAATTTTACTGTTTTCTAATACTGGATAAGGCTTTTTATGTACAATAAATATAGCTTCTTGATTTACTAAATAGAAAATAGTCATGCTCCAATTTATGATTGGGGTGGGGCAAAATTTCATTTAGAAATGTATCACCTTTCATTTGAAATTCATAATATTATATCTCACTTATTTACATAATTCATATACACTTCTGTTGGTTTTTTTGTTATTTTGACAAGAGAGTCACTGGTCTCAAACTCAAAATTCTCCTGCCTTAGCCTCCTAAGTGCTGAGATTATAGCTGTGTACCACCATGTCTGGCTACACTTTTAAATATGCCTAAGAAAATATCTAGTGGGAAACACAAGAAGCTGTGGCTAGTGCTTCAAGTGGGTATTGGATAAGGTGGGAAAGGGAGTTTTCATTTTTCAGTTTATGCCCATCTGTACTAATTTTTCTTTAACTCAAACATTTTATGCTTATATAATCAAATTAGGGTATTCAGAACAATATAAAAGGGGGAATATTAAAGCTAGGCTAGGAGTTGTGTTCCAGGCTGGCTTCCAAAGGCCCATCCATTCATCATGTATTAGGGAAGTAGCAAAAGTGGCCGTTAGATAACAGCCCTGATCTATTATCTGTTTCTATGGAAAACCTCTCTCCAAGCCACAGAAATATTTCTTCCTTGCTGCTTTCTCCACATCGTACCCTGTAGTCCGTGCTGCGTTTGAAATAGGAGCAGGGACTCCCTCTTGCTGTCTGCAGGGGCCATGGCAGCAGGAGGGCTACTCACCACCCAGAGGGTAAAAAGAGGCACTTTGTCATGCGCTAGGCCACTGTAGAAGGAGAGTGGACATTCGGTAATACCCACTATGTCCTGGTCTGTCTCATACTTTCAACAGTCCAACGAAATAAGTATCACTTTGAGGAAGCTGAGGCTCTGAGAGAGGAAGGATTTCCTCTTTACAAGTAACAGGGCTGAGATGCAACCCTGTAGACTTGTGTCCCAGCCATCATAACTCAGTGGCCCTCCAACAGAACCACCTCTTTGTAAGAGTCTGGATGAGCATCTGGACATTTTCCTGGATCTCTTATTAGAAGGTGAGGGGTAGGAGGGTACTGACCACCTTTGCATTTGCAGGGCCTTGCACAGAAAGTTCCCAATAAACATCATTTTGACTACCAGAAAACATTATTGTTTGCTGTGCTCTACTTTATTTGATGGAAAATTGGAATCATATATTTTAGAAAAAAATTCAGCAGCATATACCGAAACAAGAAAAATGTTTTCTTGTTAACCTCCAGTTGATTAGGAAGATGAAATAACCACAGTGCTGTAAGGAAAGTCTGCGCTCACCAGCCATCCATTTATGTGAACACATCCAGGGGTTTGGCAGAACGGTTTGGCAGGCTGCAGCACTTAACTGCTCTGTGGAACATTTGTAACACTCACCTTAGTTAGTTTTTTGTTGCTGTCACAACAAAAGGATATAAAGGATAGAAGTTTACTTGTCTCGTAGTTCTGGAGGATGCAAAGTCAAGAGCATGTGGCCAGCTTCTGCTCCGCATCTGGTGAGTCTTCTTGCTGCATCTCACAACAGTAGGGGCATCACGTGGAGAGCCAGACAAGTGTGCCAGCTCGCATCTCTCTTCCTCTTTTTATGAAGCCACTAATGCCACATGGTGTCCTACCCCTGTGACACCCTACCACGAACTTGTGAATCTGGATTAAGTTTGTAACATGAATCTTGGGGTCACATTAAACACATAGCATGCTTCATAGGCGAAAACCTATTGTCATGTAACCAACTTTCAAGCCAATTGTTAGAACACAAGCCAAAAATCAGAGCCAATGAACATTCCACTTAACTAGACACACTCTCTTAGTACTATCTTCTAGTAACTCAGAGTTATTCAAGGACAAGAAAGAGCCATTTGTGTCTGCTGTAGAGGTGCCTGACCCCTAACAGCAACAAGGACTTGTTACAACACGACAGCCTCTCTTCTTGGACTCCAAAGTGCATTAATTCATTGAACCGTCACTACAAGTAGATATTATTATTATATTATATATATTATTAGATATTATTTTCTACTATTAGTAGAGCATGATCTCCATTTCTGCAGAGAAGGAAGACTGGCAGAAATTAAGTTATCAGTTAATGGTGGAACCAGCATTAGAACTAAGGTCTGTGGCTGCCTCAAACCTTCTCGAGACTGACTCTCTTAGGACACAAAAGCATTTGCTTCTTGGTATGAGGGAAAACACAGGTGACTGATCCTATGCACTTGTAGGACCAGTGGATCAGAAGCTGCTGTTAGAACTAAGAAGTGGCCTTTGGAACTTGCACTGACAGGGCCACTTTCAACCTGTGGGAGAGTAAGAAAAGAAACCTGTTTGGACTGACTTTAAGAGAAAAAGAAAGAGTGAACCCTGTAATGTGGACGATTCTTTTAATGAATTATGTTGTAAAGGGCAGGAAAGAATTAGATTGGAGTCAAAGAGTTTTTTTTTTTTTCTTTTTGTGGTACTGGGGGTTGAACCAGGGCTTTGCTATGCTAGGCAAGCATTGACCAACTGAGCTACATCCTCGGCCCTTTTTTTGGCAGTAGTGGGTTTGAACTCAGGGCTTAGCCACTAATAGCTAGGCAGGTGCACTACCACTTAAACCACACCCCCAGTCTTTTTTTCTTTAATCAGTTTTGGAATAGGATTTTGCATTTATGTCTGCATGGGCCTGGACCACAATCCTCCAATTTATGCTTGATGACAGATTCATGCCACCATACACAGCTTTTATTTATTGGTTGCGGGGGGGGTGGGTCTTGTGAACATTTTGACAGGGCTGGCCATGAACTGAGATCCTCATGATTGTCTCCTGAGTAGCTAGGATTACAGGTATGCCACTGTGGCCCTCTTTCTGAATTTTTATCTGGAGACAGGATATTGCTAAGTTGCCCAGGCTAGCCTTGAACTTGCTATGTAGTCCAAGCAAGCCTTCAATTTGTGATCCTTCTGCCTCAGCCTCTTGAATAGATGGAATTACAGGCATGAAACATCACACCTGGTGAGGAATTTTTTGTTTGAAGGGTAGAACATTTGCATGTCTGTATAATGATGAGGATAGCCTTGGACAAAGAAAAGCATTAATTTAGGTGGGAAAAAGGAAGAACCATGTGCATGGGATCTGATCCACAATGGAATTGGTCTTGGTTGGGGTTCAGGTTCATCCACAGTAACAGGAGATCAGGAGAACAAGTGAACCAGGCAAATGCAGATTGGTTGCTGGACTGCACTAAGGTCCACTTGAGTTTAGTCTTCACTAATTGAAATTAAGACCAGAAAGCATGATTTTATGTTTCACCAATCATATAGAGCTGAGTACAGACAGAGAGAGGGTAGAGAATTAGATTTTACTAGCATTGTGGTTTCAGGCAGAGAGATGGGATGTGAAGTTGAGGGTGTATGTGAGAGAGATGACTGCAGTGAGCTTGGAAACTAAGGTGCATAAGGATGTAAGGGGGTCATGAGGACAGTGAGGTTCAGTAAAGGTTGTGGGATGAGTAAATTACAGAAGCTGTTGGGAGTCAAGGACACTGTGGACTAAGATAACAGGAAACATACAGGAAAGATAGAAGGTGGTAGATGGAGAGCAGAATGCCTGGCCTTGACACTGTGGATGGTGTTGTTATGGCAACAGACGACCAGGCTGGTGGACTGGGCTGGGAAAGGATGCCAAAGAATTGAGGGAACAGAGTGTGAGAAGAATTCACTATGTACATATGGACAAAACAAGAATTATCACAGGAATGGTACAGGGAAAAGTGATAGTGAGCTAGATGCTAATATCTTCAGAGAAGGAGGTAGAAAAATCCAAGGGTCAGTAGAAGTGATAAGTAATACAGTGCGTCATTTTCACAGACAGTCAGGTTTCAGTCAGGGCGAGAAATTAAAAGAAACATCCAGAAAGGAGGCTGACAATAGAGGGGATTTTGCTAGTGATGAACCCTGAATTCCAGAGAGCAACTGGATTCTGTGAGGTGGAAAGGGATGGAGTGATTCGTGAGAACATTCTCCCAGGTATTTTCAACTCTTGAATCTGGGAGCTGTGCTTCTCCATAGGAGCACAAGAGAAGAAGGTAGGAATGGGCTAAGGAGGTCCAGTGTGGCTGCGCTGGGGGAAGGAGAGCCCTATCCCTGCTTCCTGAGCTCCCTGAGTAATGCAGGCTAAGTGTGACTTTTTGTCCTCTATGGTGATTTGTAAACAGAAAGCCCACAGTAGGAAACTGAAAGCCAGAAGTGACTGAATGTTACAGGATGAGAACACCTTGGCATAGATACTGGCCAGAAGGCCCTCCAGGAGGCTGCAGTCTGTCCCCTCCAGCTGTCAGTTCTCTAGGGACAGAGAAGAGACACCCATGCTTGCTCCTTGCTTCCTCTGGGCCCCTCTCACCCTTATCAGCTGTGGCACTCTGGCTCTGGAGCACATCCCAGAAGCCAGGGCAGAGCAGTCACAATCAGTCCTGGGGAAATACATAATTAATCTCCCCATGTTATTCAGACCACTGACCCAGAGAAGGAGATTCGTACAATGTGGCACTAATTACTTTGGCATTTGCAGCTGTCGGGCCGCCACTGGTTTCCATATTCTGTGTCTGAAGACAGCCAAGCTAGTGCAGCGCCCTCCTCCACCATGGCAATGCTATGCGGTTCTCACTTAGCCTCTGAACCACAGCTTCCCTGCCTGTGACACGGAGACCATTTTGCCTGCTCGAACCAGGTGGACTCTGACGAGGAGGAAACAACGTTTGGACAGGGGTTAGAATTCAGGTTCCAAAGGGAAGGATTGGGGGAGACTGTGAAAATTCAACCTCTGGAAATCCTGTCTTCTTACAAGCCCGGAAAAATGAAGGAGCAGGGACAGTCTGGAGCTGGAGCCACTCCAATTTTAATAGAAGAGCAGAGAAGTTGGGGTGGGGGCGGGGACCCTCCAACTCCGAGTCACAGCAGCGCGCGCCGCGCAGCGTGACCGCCGCGATCGCCTAGCAACGGGCGGGGATGCGCGCGCGAGGAGGGCGCGGGGAGCTGCCGCGCGCCCTCGGGCCTCGGGGAACCCGACACTTTGGGTTTCTCGGTGCTGGGGATCCCAGCGATGCGTCCCGCGGGCTGAGGGAGAACGATGGGGTCACGGCCCCATGGGCCTGGTCCGGGAGCCGCGGGTTTTCGCCGAGGAAATTTGGCGCTGGGTCCCGACGAATCGCCCTCCAAGTTCCTCCAGTAACCCCTTAACCAATGGGTCCCCCGGTCCGAAGCCCGCCTGGCCCCGGGTTCACCGTATCTGATCACCGCGAGACAGAAACCCGCGCTTTTCCAAGGGACCTGCGCTCTGACCGGTGCCTGGTGGATTCGCCTGAATGGTCGCGATTCAGTCCGTTTCTACTTTTCTCCTTACCCAGACAGTGATTTCGTGGACGCCTCTCCCGCGCCTTACAGCCCAGAGGAGTTAGGTAAGTCTGACCCCGTTCCTTCCCACGCACCCAATTCAAACCGCAAGTTTGGGTCGCAGAGACGGAATCGGAGGAGGGGTGGTTGGAAAGGGTCTGGAGACCTTACCTCGTCACAGGCTCCCTCTGTGCGCCCAGAGACGGGCGGGCGTGCGGTTCAGGGGCTGCAGGTAAGTGTCCCCGTGTGCGTGTGTCCCCGTGTGCGTGTGTCCGTGTGCGTGTGTGTCCGTGGGCGTGTGTCCGTGTGCGTGTGTGTCCGTGGGCGTGTGTCCCCGTGTGCGTGTGTCCGTGTGCGTGTGTCCCCGTGGGCGTGTGTCCCCGTGTGCGTGTGTGTCCGTGGGCGTGTGTCCCCGTGTGCGTGTGTCCGTGTGCGTGTGTGTCCGTGGGCGTGTGTGTCTGTTCAGGTCAGCGGTGCTGCTTGAAGGAGCGCAGCACAACAAACTTTGAGACCTCGTGCTTCTGTGAGCAACCAGAACACATCCTACCTGCAAGGATGTGGAGTGGCCGGTTCTGTGGTGTCAAGCACCTTTCAGGAGAAGGACGCCTGTGCTGTGTGTAGTCCTTCACCTGAATTTAATGAAGTCGGTAAGCATCAAACCACAGGACCTGGAAGCCGCTTTTCTCCCTGGTTATCTATTCCTCATGTTAGGTATTTTGGAATAGGACACTCCATCCTGCTATGCCTGTCCCTACAAGAGATTTGTGGGAGGCCCAAATAGCGACGGTTGTCAGAGAAAGACTTCCCTGTAGGAAGAGAAGGAAATTTGCAGAATCCCTGTAAGCATTTCTGGCCCCCAGTCTCACTTACCTGCTGGCATAGCGATGAGGTTCTTTTTTCTTTTTCCCGCTAACAAAGTAGGGTTAGTTTGCCTACTAACAACCTGCCCTTTAAGTCTGTCCTGGCTGTTCTCTTATCCTCAGCCTGAAAATCTTGCCTTCCTACATGATGTGAAAGGACTTTAAAAATGGAACAAGTTGACAATAAAGAGAAATTGTCCACAGAGAGCAGTATAAAAATATTTATCCACAGTAACGTTTTCAGCATTGGGCACCACGGTTCTGGTAGCTCCTTGTCCTGAGGTATATGTTTCAAGACCAATGCCACCAGAAGTAGAGCTCTACCTTCACAATGGCTTTCATCCATTTCTCTCTAAATAGGTCTGGATCAAGGTGACTTTCTGAAATAGGGAGAAGTACCTTGTTTATGCAGAAAGCATGATTCTGACAAGCTGTGAGGCAATCGCACCTCTCTAACTGGAATCATAGATTAAATGCACAAGTAAAGCTGGCTTTTAAAGGTACTGTGGTAAATCCTTTTATGGAATGACAATGACGTCTAACCCATGCCTTTGCGTGATTTGTTCCACACGTGTGATTTTGTGCTAATGGCACCAGCATTGGCATGCCACTGTATGACAGATGTTCTTTGGTACTCTTCAGCAATGGCAGGATAGGCAGTGCTTGCTGGAGAAACATGTAATTGGTAAATACTTGTACTCACAGAACAATCTATGTACTAGAAAGGCCCAGGGGTTTGGCCCTCTTTCATCTGCATATCTCCCTCTGGGATTAACAGACTAGACCGCCCAGCTGAGGCACAGATGAATAGGGGAGCTCTCTGAATAAGCAGTAAATACTAACAAAGTGATCTCTTTTTTCTTCAGTTTAGAGTGAGAAAGTACCCTTTATTCTCTTCAGCTCTCACATAACGAAAGCCTAGTTTCTCAAGAGTAGATGAAAGTGTGTGTCTTTGTTTGGGGTGCTATGAAGACAATACCATAGCCTGGATGATTTGTAAACACCTGGATGGACCAGGTGACCCTTTAAGTGTTTTCTAGTTCTAGCATCCTAAGATGCTGTAAGGGCTATACGCTGAGGGAGGCCCCTAAGTCACTGGTATTCATAGTTCATGTACCCTGCTGTTTGGGTTATTCCACCCTAACAGAGCAGCTCTATGGATGAGACTGCATTGTTTCCATGCTACCTAGGCCAAAGAGGAAGCTTGCATTTCTCCCTTGGAAAGAGGCTACTGTAGTTTTGTGCTTTTCTTAAATACACAGCAGGAAAGATGCCTCTTACAGCAGTTGATGATCCTCTCAGGCAGCCATTCTTTCTGCAACACTGGTACATATAGATTCAGCCTTGGCTAGAATATAAGAAGAGGTAGAGCAAAATTAAAGGAAAACTGTTGTGCAGGGTACGGTGGTGCACATCTGTAATCCCAGCACTCAGAAGAGGCTGAAAGATTGTGAATTTGAGGCCATCTGGGCAATATTGTGAGTTCTAGACCAGCCTGGGCTACATAAAAAGACCCTGTATCAAAGTACCAGAAAAATAAAAAAGAAAGAAAAAAACAGAAAAAGGAAAAGTTTCTCTATTCACAATCTTGCTGACAACCAATGTGTGGGTTTTCCAGACCAAGCAATTGTCCAAACCTATGCAGACATCAACTGGGAACCCTATAATTTAATTAAATTCTGGCATTACCCACAGTTAGTTCACATTTCATATGTGGAGGGCTCAGTCACAGAGGCTGTCCCCTACTTCAGATGCCAGTTATAAGTGCTGGTTCCCCACACTTCTATCCCACAGACTTTTCCTCCAGTTCAATAATTTACAATAATGGCCAACAGAACTCAGGGAAACACTTCAGTTATATTTGTCAGGTTATCATAAAAGATGTAGCTGAATAACCAGATGAAAAGATGTGTAGGGAAAGGTGAGGAAGGGTCCCAAGCACAGGGTGTCTGTCCTTGTAGAGTTGGGGAATACTACTGTCCTGGCATATGGGTGTGACAACCAACCTAGAAATTCTCCACACTTCTTCATGTAAGATTTTTATGGAACTTCCAGCATGTATACATGAATAATAGAATCATTGGTCATTGGTTATTAACCCAACCTCAGCCCTTCTCTTTCCCCAGCCATCAGGTTGAGCTGGGGATATTGAAAACAGTTGCATCCAGCAGGAAGTTCCAAACCTCTAAGACATGGTTGGTTCCTCTGGCAACTGTGGAACCCCCATCCTGAAGCTATACAGGGATTTCAGCTACCAGTCATCTCATTAGCATAAATTCAGATATGGCTGAAAGGGGTTGTTTCAAATTGGAAAAAATACTTCTGTCACCTCTCAAACTCTGGAAATTCCAAGGTTTTAGGAATTCCAAGGTTTTAGAAACTTAGGTTTCTCTCCAGAAACCAGGGACAAAAGCCAAATCCTATAACTGATGTTCCTCTCATCTCTATCACTTAGGAACTTACAAGGGTGTTAGGAGCTCTGTGCTTTCAACTGGGGATGAAGACCAGATATCTATTTCTTACTATATCACATCGCAGAAATCCTAAATAGTTAGTGAGAATGCTACTTTATTGGTGTTACTCATTTGAAAGGCTCCTGTTTCCCATGCTTAAAGAATGGAGTTGCTTTTATCAAATATCCCACATAGTAATCAAACTATTTTTATTTCTGGAAGCTTCTTTTCCCCTTACCTAGTCTCCAAAAGCAGATAGTTGGAAATGATGATCAAGTCTATTGAATTATTTAGTGATTTGTCCCTGGAACAGCATGTGGAATGGCTTTGCATCTGACATCTTTGGTGACAGCTGCACTACTTCTTGGCACATGATTGGTAGTCTGTTTCACCTCTGAATTTTTATGTCAGTCTCCAAATAAATTATAAAAGGCTCGTTGGCGGATTTACTTTCAGTGTTACAGCAAGATCATATAATGAAATTAAGTCACCCAAACACGAGTCTTTCAAAAGGGAGAAAATGATTGTGTCTCTGGATGAATGCTATTTTGAAGGCTGCCATGATGGAGAGTCAAGAAACAATGCCCTCTCTCCTGGGGTGGTACCCTTTTCTGAGGAGGGATAGCACACCCTTTTCACAGCCTTTCTGTGGTCCCACCTGTAGGTGCAAGTGATGGCTGTCTAATGGGGTTGGAAACAGTATGTGGAGAGTAGGGTGTGGTGGCACACACCTACAACCCCAGCATTCAGGAGGCTGAAGCAGGAGGATTGCAAGTTTGAGGCCAGCCTGGACTACACAGAGAAACCCTGTCTCAAAAACAGAGATGGAAGGAAAGAAGGAAGGAAGGAAGGAAGGAAGGAAGGAAGGAAGAAGGGAAGGAAGGAAGGAAGAAGGGAAGGAAGGGAGGAAAAGAAAGAAAAACAAAGAATGAGAGAAAGAAAGAGTTGGGATGAACCCAGATGTGGCCATGTCTACCCTGTTTAATGTCTACCTGGAAAATAGATGCTTGGTTTGGCACAGGAGCACCTCCGTGATCTGCATCTCCCCCATCCACTAAAACCTTCTAGTTATATTGGGGCAGCCTCTAAATTCAACTCTGTTCCCTCTGCCTGCATGCACTTCCTCCCCCTTCTCCCTTCTCACAGGGCTCACCCTTTAACACTAACCCTTGGTCATATTCCCCTAGTGGGTCTCAACCTTGGCTGAACGTTAAAACCAGGAGGAGCTATTAAAAGTCTGAGACTAGGTCACAGTCATGAACTGTTACATCATAATCTCTTGGGTGTGGCCCAAGCATCGTGTGATTTTTTTTTAAGTCATCTTTCGAGGGATTCCAGTGTGCAACCATCATTATAAGTCACTGCTCTGGATTGTGGCCACCTCATTTTTCTTTATAAATACAGCAGCGAAAGGTGCTGGAATACAAATCTTCAGTACTTATTGAGGGAAGGAGAGAGGGAGAGAGGGAGTGAGGAAAGGGCTCGCCCCTGAAGTGTTTTATCTTTTTATATCTATGAATCTCTAAATTTGGGCTCTCTGCTGGTTTTAATAGTCCCTGGGGGACTGGATCCTTTGACCTGTGACCTATATCTGCTTCCTTTGTTCATTCCTTGGGCTTATCCAATTTCTTCTCTATCTTTAAAAGTGAAGTTTTAAAGCTAATTTTTTAGCATAAAGGTAATAGAGTAAATTAGTATAGCTACTATGAAAGTATAGAGGTTCTTTTAAAAACCGAAAATAGAATACCTTATGACCCTGCTACCACTCTTGGGCAAATGCATGAAGAGTGTGAGGGAGCACACACACACACACACACACACACACACACACACGTATTTTTCGCCATAAAGAGGAATGAAATTATGTCATTTGCAGGAAAGTGGATGGAAATGGAGATCATCATGTTAAATAAAATATGTCAGAGTCATAGAGACAAACACATGTTTTTTCTCGTGTGAAATCTAGACCTAAAACAAAAGAGAACATAAACATAAAAGGGGGGGCTCTTGACTACTGGGGGCAGTAGGAGGTGGGTGGGGGAAAGACGAGAGGAGGGTATGATCAAAGAATATTGTATGACCTTGAAAAGGTCATAATGAACCCGTGCAAAAATTGCAACATAGTATTTCTTACTGTTTTCTATGCTTTATAAGTTCTAATAATTTTATAGTTTTCTATGCTTTTGTAAATTTATTTTTACCTTATGGATTTTTAAGCTATTATAAAAATGCATGTATTCCCATTCCAGTCTAATCATTTATTGGTTGAATGTAATGTAACATTGATATTACATAGTTATCATTTTCCATTAGTCTCATCAAATTCTCTTATCAATTTTAATTGTTTTCCTACTAAAGCCTTTTTAATTTTTTAGGTATTTGATCATATCTGCTACAGAGAGTAGTGAAAACACTTGCACTTGCTCTTGCACTTGCATACAGATAGTGTATTGATGAAAAACTAAGTTCTGTATGTAGTTGTCCAAATGTATTTTCATGTACTACTAGAGGCCTTTTGTTGGAAAAAAAACCCCTTAGTCTGTATATGTGCTTGGTGTTCTCTGAAACAAATGTAGAGAGATAGGAAAAATTTCAAATAAAAAATTTGCAACAAACCCAGAAGTGTTGGCAGGGGGATAAGGTAATGGAGGGGTGAACATGATAGAGAACATTATATGTATGTGTGGAAGTACCACAGTGAACCCTCATTTTGTACAAATCATTTACACTAACAAAAATAATCAAGGGAAAAA